>NW_017671102.1:0-21381 GCF_001879085.1 Nicotiana attenuata | reverse complement strand
AGCCATCCATGTTTCTTGACATCATAGCAATTTCTTCTTGAAGAGCTTCAGGATCATCATTGATATCATTCTCAGCTATCTCAGTTGTGGCCTTGAATGCAATTGTTTTCTTCTTTTCTTCTTGGTTTGTTTTCTTGAGATGCGTCTTTTCGAAGGCTATGAGTTCTCCACGAAGTTCATCATAAGATAATTTATTCACATCCTGTGATTCAAGTGTGACTACTTTAGTTTGGCAAGTGGTTGGTAAACTTCTAAGAATCTTTCTAACTTGATCACCACTTGAATATGGTTTGCCGAAAGCTTTTAGGTCGCTAATGATTTTACTGAATCTGGCAAATATTTCCTCAATGGATTCTCCTTCTTTCATCTGGAAGAGTTCATAATCGTGAACCAACATGTTGATTTGTGTTTCCTTCACTTTGCTGGTTCCTTCGTATGTAACTTCAAGCTTATCCCACATTTCTTTGGCTGTATCACAGCTGGAGATTTTTTCATATTCTTCACCACTTATAGAATTGTAGAGCAAATTTCTTGCCTTGTTGTTGACTTGCACAACCGCCATTTGCTCATCTGTATATGAGTCTATATCTTCAGGATCAGCAAGAGGTTAAGCAGCTACCGGCAGAGGATAGTTTCCCTTTTTGATGACTCTCCACACTTTAACATCATATGCCTTTGAATATATTTCCATACGTACTTTCCAGTGGGAGAAATGCTGTCCATTGAAGTATGGTGGCCTTACTTGGGAAGCACCTTCTTGAAAAAGTGCTCCTATGATAACTTGATTAGCCATGATCTTTTCTCACAAGCTGTTAAGCAAAAAGAAAAGTGTGAGCCTTGCTCTGATACCAACTGAAAGTACAAGAGGGGGGGTGAATTATTTATTTTTAAACTTAATAGCTAGCAGTTGACTAGTTTTACGATTAGTCGACTGGATATAAGAACTTGATACTAGTAAAGACAGAATTTAAGATGCAGAATTTAAATGTAGGAATTAAAGACACCAGAATTTTTATACTGGTTTGGATTCAATGTGAATCTTAGTCCGCTCCCCTTGGGTTGCAAGGGAGTTCTTTTTTAGTGAATGAGTTTCTTCGAGAGTATAGAGAATGGTGTGATCTACACCAATCGCTTAGTTCCTATTTCACTCGTTTCTTTTGATACAATGCCTCACCAGTGTTATTCTCTCTTTCTTCTCTAACTTGTTACACAGCAGATCTAGTAAAGCTACAATAATTGTTTGTAGTAGAATAAAGAGAGGGTATTTGGTTCGATCAAAGTATATGGTTCTAGGGTACAGAAACAAGTTTAAATACTTTGAGAGAGGATTGGTTTCTGGAGAGATTTGCCAACCCAAGAGATTTGATCCATGGAGAGAAATTGATTCTTTCCAAGAATAAGGTCATACAACAACGGCTATAATTACGAGATCCTTGATTGATGTTCCATATATGCTTCCCAAGATCTTCCACCTTCCGGATTTGGATACGCTCAACTTTTTGATTCCTTAAGTTTAGGCTTGATTGATTCCGTCTTGGCTTTGATTGATTACTCTAATCCCGGATTGCTTTTCTTGATTCCTTCCATCTCGTAGCTGTCCATTGATTTCGTGATCTTTGCTAATCTCGGATTGCTTTCCTTAAGTTCCCTGATTGATTGCTTCCATCTCGTAGTTACTCCTTGATTCCTTGATCTTCTCTAATTGATTCCTTCAATCTTTGAATTGCTATCCATGAGTTCCTGCACAGATATATTATTTGCATCATTAAAATCAAGTCTAACAGGGGACTGGGTATTTGTGAAGCTGAAACCTTATAGGCAACATTCTGTATGTTTGCAGCGGCACCATAAATTAGGAAGAAGGTTCTTCGGGCCATTCAAGATTCTTAAGCGAGTTGGAGAGGTGGCATATAAGCTACACCTGCCTGATGAGGCACGTATTCGCCCTGTTTTCCATATTTCAATGTTGCGTCAAGTGTGTGGGAACTCTTGAACAGCAAGTTACACCATTGCAACTACAAGAACATGATCCTAAGGACATTGAGAACCTTGTGGGCAAGGTTCTTGTTGGAGAGGAAGGTGATGTCATGACTGATATTGGGCTGGCAGACAAGGATGTTGGGCCAAGTGCATCAACAACTGATATTGGGCCTTTGAGAAGAAGCAAAATAGACAAAAAAGGCCATCTCAAAGGCTGTTGGGTTATGTTTAGAAGGTTGGCTAGGTCCATTAGTAGTATGAAGAGTAACTAAATGGTAGTTTGTTTGTATGCCAATTGTGGCAGGCTATTGCTATGAGAATCCACTAATTCATATATCCCCAAGGAACTTCAAAGTGGAATTCTTCTAAGATCCATTGCTCGATTTTACTCCTCAAAGGGCACAAATAAATCTAAGGACCGGTCTTTGGTTGACGCTATTATGTGGAAAAGACCCCGATTTTCTCAAAGATTAGAGATGTCACTGGTACTATGTTTCTGTCTTTGACCTATCGATTGATCCCTGCACTCATTCTCTCTCCTCGTCTTTGTCTTCTGCAATTCCCTTCTGTCATCTTCTATTACCCTTTTTTCACTCTTCTTATTAGTAACTTCTCTTGCTTTTGTTACTTGGAATTATTGTAGAGAAGAGTTTATTGTTAAGTTGAGAGTTATAATAGCTATTTTCTATATTTAATCAAAGGGATCTGTTAATAGTATTGAGTTACTGAATTAGTTGTTACAATATCTCGAAGTTGCACACAAAAAAGGATAAATTCCCAATTACCTACATAACCCAAACTCACACATTTAGATTGCATGACCATCAAAAAATTACACTGAAACCATTAAACCAAACCCATGGCACACACCTCACAAAGGTCACTTTTTTCACTACTTCAATCGTCCTCACCGTCATATTCTCACCATCCGTCTATTTTCATCACCACTAAATATCTTCAATAATTCTCCACCGCTACCTTATATAAATCATAGAAAACTAGTGGTTGCACCCTTTCCTCCATGATCTATCATTTTGACACTACCACTTTCAAGTCTTGAATGTAAAAAAATTAAATTGAAACTAATTCGGATAAAGGTACAGTAACTATTCTAAAAAGGCAACGAATTTGGAGAAGAAATCATTGAAATTTTATTTAGTCCACCATTGATGAATATAGTTTCACTGGAATTATAGGATGTAGTTAAAATATATTGTTGGTATATTGATATTTTTGCAGTATACAGAGGCGGATCTAGGATTTGAAGGTGTCGCGTGTCACAATTTCTTTTAATGTACACATTGTAATAACTAATAAAGAATTTGTTGGAAATGTTTTCTCGGTTCATTTTTGCTACTTTATTCGGGCAATTAATAAGCATTTTTTATTTGCAAATTTAAAAATCACATCTCTTTTCCAAACCCTACTTGTGAAATTTTATTAGGTATTTTGTTGTTTCTGTATGAAAATTACATCTCAAACATCAAGAAGCAAATGTAATTAGCATTTTAAAGAAGAAATTACACATTTATTATTAACAATACAAGTAAAATCAATGTTTCTACTAGGGAACTACATCTTTGCATGCTACAAATAAATTTGCACAAGTAAAATAACATTTTCATAAGAGAATTTCACCAATAAGAATAAGAAAAATAAAAAAATATATTTTCAATAGATAAATTATACCCCATAAGTAAACAGAATTAGATAAACTACAAGATCCTAAAATTAAAATTATAAATTTCATATTTTTCTAGACAATGCTTGCGAAACATTCATCATAATTTAATAGTAAAGATATTTATATTGTACTTAAGAATCATAGAACAACACAAATTTTTATGTCATAATAAAAAAAAAGAAATTAAAAAATTAAATTTAATCTCAATCCAAAATACCGATCAAGCCCCAAATTTTTTTTTTTTTTGAAAGGAAAAAAACTAAAAAAACTGAGATTAAGAGAAATGCTTATTTTATGGAATTTTAAATTTTGGAGGCTCTTTTCTTGCTAAAGTTCACAGATAAAATAATAGAATAGAAGAAAAAATACAAAATATAATATACGATAAATAGGAAATTGGAAGGTAGCCAAAAAGAAAAATGACTGGGACAAAAGAAATAAAAAGCACAACGAAAATGGAAAGTCACACAATATTCAAGATAAATTCGAACTTAATTTTACACACGAGAAAAGCTTTCAGAAAGGTCTATCAGTCATGCTTTGTCTAGTTTTCGACTGAGGATGGTAGGATCAAATATTTAACCTGATTTAAGAAAACTTCTACATAAGTATCTAATAATTTTACCAACCTAGCGGGTGCCATACCACCCCACCCTAAAGGGTGGATCCGCCACTGGCAGTATATATTGTAAAGTTGCATGCTCTTGCGATATACTATTGCAGAATTGTATATTATTGAAGTATACAACAGTAAAGTGTAAAATGTGGTAATATACTTTTATAATATCCTGTTCAAATAACTCAGTTTCTTCTTCAATTTTCAGCTTCAAATGATATTAAATTCCAGTATGGTCATTCCAAATGTACTATAAATAATATATTATAATACTCACTTCGAATCAAACTAAATTTTTTGGTTAGATTCAAGAGTTTTAAGTTCAACAATAGTGGGTCTTCCCAAAATACAAGAAATACTAATTGATATTTTATATTTCAATAACACACAAGAGGGGGTGGGGGGGGGTGATTTGTGTGGTGTCCAATTTTCTTAAACTGATTATGGGACTTGGTTCTTCTAAGTGTTCCTTAACCTATTATTGCAGAAATAGTAAATGCGAAAAGTAAAGAACACAAGTATTTTACGTGGAAAACACCTGGCTCAAAAGGTGAAAAAACCACGACCTACTTCCCAGTAGGATTTTCCCAAACTCTTCACGAAATCACTGAGCCAGAAACTACATTTACAAATACTTCTGTAAATCGAGGATTAACTCTAATCCCGTTGTAGCAAGCAGCCTCTAACTGTTGCGACAACCTCAAGTTAACTCTAACTTGAATACTCTGAGTACCTATTACAATTGCCTGTAAATAAAGCTGAAAGGTACGATATGAAAACAACTACTACAATTGAACTAGAATAAAAGACAGACACTTGAAACTGGTTCTTCTATCTGGTTCATGTAGCTTCAGGTTTGCACACTTGAATCACACACGAACTGCTTGCAAAAAGCCTTGCTATTTTGCTCTCAATTCACGTTTAACTTCTGCGTTTGTGAATTACCTGTAAAGTGAGAACATCCTGCAATACATAGAGTTAGTAGATGAAGAAATAACTAGAGTTCTAATGCTACTCTTCCTTGGTGGAAGAGTTCTAGTTGATCTCAACTTCTAACTCCTTCCCTATCTTGGACAGTGTTCTCTTTGATTAAGGAGTGCTTCTCCTCATCAATTATGCAACCTTTTCGATCAGGAGATATTAAATATACCAAGTTAAGCTTATCTCCTTCACGTGAATCCCACATGCTAGAATCTTCCCATTTCTATGCACCACAAGGGATGGACCTGGTTCATGCCTGAGCTTCCTTTGTCAATCTTCAAAGCTAACCGTCACTTGGGCCAACAAAATTATCCCTTTTTGATGATGATAAACTCTGTGCTTTTCATTAGCTTAGGCCCTATTCCAACTTAGCTCAACATCAACACAATGTTAGAAACATTTTTCCTTTTTATCACTTATCATCAAGGACCAGATTCATTAGGTTATAAACATCACCGTTCAAAGCTAAATATCACTTGTTTAAAGCACAACCTTTTTTCCCCTTTTGGCATAATCGAAAAGTTGCATAAAAAATGTGCAATACCCAGATTTTAAAACTTACACATGGCCACTGCGGCTATCCCAAATGCAATCATGGATTAATCATCATCGATCAAGCTAAGAATTTCAATCATCAAAGAAATATAAACAAACAGTTAGAGCAAAAACCAACAGATTTCATTGATTTCATTGATAGGTGATAAGATTCTTTCAAAAATCATAAAAGGAAATAAAAATACTGAAAACGTGAGCAAACAGAAAAACATCCCAAATTGGGTCACTGAAGGAACTACACTAGGCTAGGAAGTTAAGGCTTGGAAGAACTAGGCGCTGGGTTATTGGCTCGGAGAAGTTTCATCATGTCTTGAAGAATTCCATCATTCTTCTCCTTTTCCCTTGCAAGTTCAATTCTGAGAGCATCTCTCTCACATTCTACCCCAGCCAACCTAGTCTTCAGCCTTGCTATCTCAGCCTCCTTTGCCTCACTCTCCTGCATCAAGGATCTGACCTTGCTATTGACTGGTGCCTTCTTGGATGAACCAGGTTCATTAGGAGTGGCAAGAACCTCATAGTCACAAGCAATCAGAGATTTTCCCCCCAAAGTGATCTTTGCTTGTAGCCACCTCCCACTTCTTCAAAGGCACCTTATAATGTGCAAGCACAGCTGTGAGAATGAAGCCATAAGGAATGGCATGAGACTTGGTGCCATTGATAACCCTATCAAGAAGCTAGATTATAAACCCAGGCTAGTTTATCTGCCTCCCACTATGTAAGCACTCCATGAGAACCAAATCCATAAAGTTTGCAATGTGGCTCCTTTCCTTCCTTGGCAGAACACATTTGATGACAAATTCGAACAGCATTTTGTGGGATGGCTTCATCTCACTCTTGTACACAGCCTTGGGCTCCAGTTCCTCCTCATTGTTACTGAACTTTCTGGTAATGGTAAGGGCAGTAGGAAGGTTTTCTAGGCTTGTCCACTTAAGCTTTATGTAGTCATTGTACCCCTCAGCAGGTACACCTAGAATTTCACCCAAATCCTTCATATCGAAAGAGATTTGCACCCCTTTCACAAAGCTGGTAACCCTTCCATCTTGTACTGCAGCATTTGCCATAAACTCAACTATTTCATCCCTAGCCAACCTGCCATCCATCTGAAGGACCATGTCCTTCCAGCCTTGCACTTCTAATTTTTCCAACAGCAGCACCATCCCTACCTCCTCCATATCCTTGAGGAGTCTACCCTTCAGAATAGTTCTTTTGCCAAACTTGGCCATCTTGTCCTTTTCACTGTCTGATTCATCTTCCTCTTCTCCACTCCATTCCTATTCTTCAGTAATTTTTACTTATTTGGGTTTCACTGCAGGCCTGGTCCTTTTTGCCCGGGCGGATGGTTCAGCAGACTTTGACATAGGAGCAGACTTCTTAGTGGAAGTCTTGGCTTTCTTGGGCTTGGGAGTCTGAACCACCACTTCAGCATTTTCATCTTCATCTTGATGGACCAGGTCCATTTCATCCACATCAACAGCCTCAACAGGCTCTCCCACTTTCTTCTTCCCTTTGTCCATCCGTTTCTTTTTGCTTTCTTCTAATGCTTTCTGCATCACTTCCTCATTCTGCTTTAGCTTCTTGTGGCTCTTCCTCTTGTGGGAGGAATCTCAATAGTGTCAGAGGGAGAAGCCTTCCTTTTCTTGTTAGCCCTAGCAGCGCCAGGGGTCTTAGCCATGGAAGTTCTCTTCTTCTTGGGGTTGTAGTTGTCACCTACTTTCTTCAATAGGTCTGCGAGGTTTCTTCAACTGATGAACCAGGTTCATCCACTTTTTGCCCAAGGTTAACCAGCCCTTCAGCGGCTTCGCCAGACCCACTTCCCATGTTTCCTTGACACGTTCCTCTACTTTATCTGATTCTGCTCCACAAATAGCCATTTTACCTTTAGCAGAAGTGGGTGAAGAATCAACCACTCTTTTCCCCATTCCCCTTTCTTCACTTCGAACACCCTCACTCTCTTTTTTCTTTTTCCTCTTTATTTTTACCACCTCTCTTTCTGTACTTCGATGTTTCTTAATCCACCACAGATCTAACCAAAGTTAACCTATTTTTCAGATTTTCAACTACCACAGAAATAACCTCATTAGTAGTATTTGTTCCGAATTTACCTGTTCATTATCAGAAGACCCAGTTTCTTCCCCCTCATTGGGCTTGGCTAGCTTTTAATTGTACGTTCAATTTCTTTGATAATTCCTTCCCAGCAACTTTCTTGTGAGCAAGTATCTTAACTATTCTTTTCTTAGGCTGATGAGTGGTTGAAGATGAGGAGTTTGGTATGGGAGTACCAGGGTTATCAGAGTGGTTAGTAATTTTGTGCTTGGTTCTTGAAAGAAAGAAGAAAGGTAGATTGAATTTTGGAAGATGAGAGAAGATGAAGAGAAATTTTGACGGTTTGAGAATAACGAACAGAAGGCAGAGATGATGATGATCAATTTAAAAGGCCGGGATAATTAGTCGGTTACGGTAGGCTTCATCAGTCATTTAGAAGTCTAATCGAACTGAAATTTCAGTTTAAATAGACGGTGGAGTCTTCCCTAGGATCAAGGTGATTTAATTTTGTTAGGACTCTTTTGAACGAGAAATTTAGACTCAGGTAGGATTCTGCTCAGGATTCAAATATCATTATTTCAAATTATGCAAAGTGTAGAAAACATACCTTGTTATCTTGATGAACCAAGTTCTTCACTGATAAGTCTCTTGTGTAAGTCTAAATTTGCCAAAATAGAGAAAATAACATTAGAGATTAATGAATCATTTTAACACATGACACAAGAGTACACTATTGAAAGTATGAGACTGGGCACAAATTAGTCTAATTGTATACACATTTTACAGATTTTCTAACAAAAAAATCATTTTTATTTTATTTTTTTTCATTTAGCATTGAACTGGTCCTTTTAGGTGATCTTAATCATCTCTAATTCCAACCTGTTCCTCTCAAAATGATCCCTACTTAAGGCTTTTGTGAAGATGTCAGCAATTTACTTATCAGTAGCACAAAACTCCACAGTGATCAAGCCTTTCTCATAGTTGTCCCTCAAAAAATGGTGCATGACATCTATGTGCTTAGTTTTCTTATGATGAACCGGGTTCTTTGTCATACTAATGGCACTAGTGTTATCACAAAATATGGGGATGCAGCCAACATTAATTCCAAAGTCCAATAATTGCTGTTTGATCCACAGTAATTGAGCACAACATGAAGCGGCATCAACATACTCAGCTTCAGCAGTAGATAAGGCCACTGAATTTTGCTTTTTAGTCGCCCATGACACAAGACATGAACCAAGAAAGTGTGCCATACCTGAGGTGCTCTTCCTATCTACAAAACCTTCATAATCAGCGTCACCATATCCCACTAGGTTAAAATTACTACCTTTTGAATACCAAAGGCAAAGGTCAGATGTGCCTTTCAAGTATCTCAATATTCTCTTGACAGCAGTCAAGTGGGACTCCTTTGGATTTGCCGGAAATCAAGCACAAAGACCTACACTGAAAATAATGTCAGGTCTGCTAGCAGTAAGATACAAAAGAGAACTAATCATTCCCCTATACAACTTCTGATCAACAGATGAACCGGGTTCATCTATATCCAATTTTGTGGTTGTGGCTATAGGAGTATTGATTTCTTTTGATTCTTCCATTTTAAACCTTTTAAGCAACTCTTTCACATATTTCTGCTGATGGATCATAGCTCCTTTTTGAGTTTTGTTTAATTTGTAAGCCTAAAAAGGAGTTAAGCTCACCCATCATACTCATTTCAAATTCACTCCCCATTAGTTTAGCAAATTCCTTACTTAGTTTATCAGTAGTTGCTCCAAAGATTATATCATCAACATTTGTCTATACTAGTAGAAGGTCTTTACCTTTTTCCTTCAAGAATAAAGTGTTATCAATTTTACCTCTCTTGTAGCCATGATCAAGCAAGAATTTTGATAATCTTTCATACCATGCTCTAGGAGCCTGCTTGAGCCGTAGCGTGCTTTATCTAGTTTGTACACATGATCCGGACACTCCTTGCTTTCAAACCATGGAGGTTGCTTGACAAACACTTCTTCCTTTAAATAACCATTGAGGAAGGCACTCTTGACGTCCATCTGGTGAAGAGTAAATTCCATGTAAGCAGCAAAGGCTATGAGGAGTCTTATTGCCAACCTTGCAACTGGAGCAAAGGTCTCATCATAGTTTATGCCCTCCTCTTGGCTATATCCTTGAACCTCTAATCTTGCCTTGTTCCTTGTAATAGTTCCATCTTCATCAAGTTTGTTTCTAAAGACCCATTTTGTGCTAATTACTGATCTGTCCTTGGGTCTTGGAACCAGATGCCAAACTTGACTCCTTTCAAACTGGTTGAGTTCATCTTGCATTGCATTTACCCAGTCTGCGTCCTGCAAAGCCTCAGCAACATTTTAAGGTTCAATAAGAGATAAAAAAGCATCAAAAGCACAAAGATTCTTTAATGAAGATCTGGTTTTAATTCCAGAGTTGGATTATGTTCTCAATGGGATAAGAACTTTGCTATTATAAGGTTTCACAACCAGCTGATTTCCTCTTGATGTTTCTCCAATGTTTTGTTGCTGAGGAACAAGCTCATGGACAGGTTCCATCGAGGTATTAGATTCAGTTCCTCTTTGTTAATACCCCATGTCAGGTTGCCCTAAATAGAAGAACCTGTTCCATCACCTGTTCCTACTCTAGTACAGCTTCAGCCTGGGCTGTGATTTCATTTGAACTTCTTACCAGCCCAATTGCTTCATCTTCATGTTCCCTTCTCTCAGAAAGAATGTTAGTTTCATCAAAAACCACATGTACACTTTCTTCTACACACATCGTTCTTTTGTTGTATACTTTATAAGCTTTACTATGTGAAGAATATCCCAAAAATACTGCCTCATCACTTCTGGGATCAAACTTACCTAGGGAGTGTTTACCATTGTTGTGCACAAAGCACTTGCATCCAAATGCCCTAAGATGGGATATATTTGGTTTTCTCCCTTTAAGTAACTCATCGGGAGTCTTCTCTACAAGAGGTCTAGTCATGCACCTATTAATGATGTAACATGCAGTATTTACAGCTTCTGCCCAGAAGCTATGGGATAGTTTACTAGAAAGAAGCATAGTCCTAGCCATATCTTCAAGTGTCCTATTCTTTCTTTCAACTACTCCATTTTGTTGTGGAGTCCTAGGAGCAGAAAAATTATGATCTATGCCATGCACATCACAAAATTCAGCAAACTTAGCATTTTCAAATTCAGTTCCATGATCAGACCTAATTGATGCAAGTTGATTACCTAGTTGTTTTTGAGTTTTTCTAACAAAAGAAGTAAACATGTCAAATGCTTCATCTTTAGATGTTAAAAATAATGTCCAGGTAAACCTAGAGTAATCATCAACAAGCACCATCACATATCTTCTACCACCTCTATTTAATGTTCTCATTGGACCACAGAAATCCATATGGACAAGTTCCATCGTTCTGGTGGTGCTTACCACTTTCTTGCATTTAAAAGAGGATCTTACCTGCTTCCCCCTTGCACAAGCCTCGCAAACTTTGTCTTCCTTAAACTTGATGGTAGGCAGCCCTATCACCAGGTCCTTGGAAACTAATTTGTTGAGTTGACTCAGACTTGCATATCCAAGTCTCTTGTGCCAAAGGAGGGGATCATTGTCCAACACACTTAAACAAGTGAGTTCATTTTCTGAAAGTGTGGACAAATCTACAATGTATATATTGTTTACTCCTTTTCCCTGTAAAACAATCTTATCAGTGGTAAGATTAATCACAAAACATTTGGTAGAGGTGAAAGCTACCAAGTTACCTCTATCACACAATTGTGTACACTGATTAGACTGTACTTTAAGCCATCTATCAAGTAAACATTCTCAATAGAGTGAGAATCAGTCATACCTACCTTTACAACACCAATGATCTCACCTATATTCCCATTTCCAAAGGAGACATTACCTCCTTTAAGGTCCTCAAGTGAAAGGAACTGGTTCTTGCTTCCTGTCATATGCTTTGAGCAGCCACTATCCATGTACCATATTTGGGTGCTCCCCTTCACTTGGATCCACAAAAGGAAATCAGGGGTTAGTCTTAGGAACCCAAACTAGTTTGGGTCCCATTCTATAGGCAAAAGGGTGAATCCATTCTTTTTAGCCCAACCTGGCAGCCTATTTTTTCCTTGAACAAATATTTTATTCTTTTGACCAGCTTTTTCTTTTGCAGTACATTCACTTTTATAGTGACCATTTTTACCGCAGTGTGTGCAATTATGTTCTTAGGAAGTGTGAGGTACTTGCTTTTGGGATCCCACTTAGGTGCAGGGGTCCCGTAGCCAAGTCCTCTCTTATTGCTACTATGGTGTTCATGTAGCCATGAAAGTGCATCGGAGGACCTATTCCATTTACAGGTTCTGTCTAGCTCGTGCTTAACCTTGTCTAGATCTTCCTTAAGGACTCTTATCTGCTTATCTCTTTTGTACAACTCATCTTTTATTTTTTCTACATTTTCTTCTAAAGTGAGTTATATATGATCAACTTTCTTTTTACCAGTTCCTAATTTCAATTTTAAATTTTCAGATCTAAGCTCTAGGACAGTGGTGTCAAGTTCATGAACCTGGTTCTTTAACTCAGCATTTTTACAATCACTTTCACTAGCCCTAAGTTCCAGATTTTTGCACTTAGCTTTCAAAATCACACACTCCTTAGACAACCGTTTCTTTTCATTGTTTAGATCCTCAGATTCATCAATGAAATCCAGAAGTAACTCAGATAGCCTTTCTTTATACAAAAATTTAATCTTGTCTTTTAGATGAATTACACTTACCTCTGATTCCTTATCAGATTCTCCAATGTCCATAAGTGCTTGTTCATCTCCATATTCACCCTCTGAGTCCTCATCTAAGCTTTCTCCCCAAGCAGCAACCATAGCCTTTGTTGATCCTTTGTTCTTCTTCGGTTGAACCTGTTCCTTCTTCCTGTTCCTTCGTTCAGCTCTTTCCTTCTTCCACTCAATTTCCCATTGAGGGCAGTTTTTGATGTGGTGATCAGTCTTCCCACACTTGTAACATCCCTCATTGGTTTGCTTTACAGGAACCCTTGGTTTGATGTAGCTTCCACTTGAAGGACCCTTTCCTCTCATTAGGTACTTCTTGAAGTCCTTTATGATCATGGCCATTTCATCCTCCTCTAGATCAGCACCTTCAGTGATTCTGAGTGCCAGGCTCCTTTCCTTCTTGGGTGCATCCATCTTCATGGTTTGCCTTCTAAGTTCATAAGCAGTGAGATTTTCATTGAGCTCATCCAACTTAAGAGTGGCAATGTTCTTTGATTCCTGAATAGCAGTGATTTTGCTTTCCCAAGAGACTGGCAGAACCTTTGTCAAAATCTTCTCAACTTTGTCTTCTTCAAGAATAACCCTTCCAAGAGACTTAAGTTCATTTGTCAGTGTGGTGAACCTTGTATACATCTCCTGGATGGATTCCCCTTCCTTCATGGTGAAATTCTATTGAGAATACAACAGTGTTCCTACGGACCTCTTCACTTGAGGTGTTCCTTCATGAGCCACTTGCAAAGTGTCCCAGATTTCCTTAGAAGTGGTACAACTTTAAATTCTACTGTACTCGTCAAGACCAAGTCCACACACAAGCCATTTCTTGGCCTTAGCATTCTTCTCCCATTTCCTCAAGTCCTCAGCAGTGCAATCAACTCTCATTTTTGGCACATTTACTCCTTCAGCATTCTTCTTCATGGTAGCGAGGGGACCATCAGTGACAATGTCCCATAGCTCATAGTCTTCTCCGATGATGTGATCTCTCATCCTATTTTCCACCAAGAGTAGTACCGGCCATTAAAGAGTGGTGGCCTAGCAGTGGATTGCCCTTCCAGTTTCCAGGTGGTGCGCTCATCTTGATCTGTTCCTAAGGTGTTAGCCTCTTCAAGGATACCTGCTCTGATACCAATTGATGTTTTAACTTCAATACCACACAAGAGGGGGGGAGGGTGTGATTTGTGTGGTGTCCAATTTTTCGCTTAAACTGATTATGGAAGGACCTGGTTCTTCTAAGTGTTCCTTAACCTACTATTGCTGAAATAGTAAATGCGGAAAGTAAAGAATACAAGTATTTTACGTGGAAAACACCTAGCTCAAAAGGTGAAAAAACCACGACCTACTTCTGAGTAGCATTTTTCCAAGCTTTCCACTAAATCACTGAGCCAAAAACTGCACTTACAAAATACTTTTGTAAACCTATGATTAGCACTAATCCCGTTATGGCAAACAACCTCTAACTGTTGCGACAACTTCAAGTTAACTCTAACTTGAATACTCTGAGTACCTATTACAATTGCCTCTAGATAAAGCTGAAAGGTACAATATGAAAAATACTACTACAATTGAACTAGAATAAAAGACAGACACTTGAAACTGGTTCTTCTATCTGGTTCATGTAGCTTCAGGTTTGCACACTTGAATCACACACGAACTGCTTGCAAAAAGCCTTGCTATTTTGCTCTCAATTCACGTGTTTAACTTCTGCGTTTGTGCATGCCTGTAAAACGAGAAAATTCTGTGATTTATAGAGTTAGTAGAATAAAAAATAACTAGAGTTCTAATGCTACTCTTCCTTGGTGGAAGAGTTCTAGTTGATCTCAACTTCTAATTCTTTCCCTATCTTGGACAGTGTTCTCTTTGAGTAAGGAGTCCTTCTCCTTATCAATTATGCAACCTTTTCGATCAGGAGATATCAATTATTCCAAGTTAAGTTTATCTCCTTACGTGCATCCCACATGCTCAAATCTGCTCGTGTCTATGCACACAAGGGATGGACCTGGTTCATGCCTAAAATTCCTTTGTCAATCTTCAAAACTAACCTTCACTTGGGTTCTTTTTTAACTGACATATCTTGTTTTTTTATAGTAAATGCTTTTATCCGATGTGTATAATTACAGGAGGTAGCATATATATTTTAAGTGATTAACTTATCCACACGACGGGCGCTAGAGAACACCCGCACACAGAAGCTTTTTCAAAGTTTGAGACATAAGTGTCTAATATGAACATTTTATAATGTGTTTAGGTGCTCAATCGGGATAAGCCTGAGTTCGAGTATCTAAATAAAATAAACTAACAAGCTTAAGCGGCTCTTAATGTATTCTGCCCATACTAGAGAAAGGACAGTGATGGTGACTCCACTTAAAACCACATCAATGTATACATGTTCCTTTTTCCCTCCTTTACTCTTGATGAAGCCAAAATGGAGGTTAAAAATTAATTGGGGCCACACATTTACTGAATCACCCAGAGATTAATAACCTCAGCAACTCTCCAGCAAATCTTATTGAATCTTTGCTGTTTAAAATTTTGAGAATATGATTCATAAATGCTAAGCTGATAAATGGCTTTGATGTTGTTGTTACCCCAGAAACGGGGGGGGGGGGGGGACTGTTCGATAAGAAATTTAGTTCTTTCGAGTTTAATATGTGCTCTCTTCAACTGCTTGATCCCAAAGAAACTTTGAATTCCTCACGTTTTTGTATTGGTCTAAATTTGGCGACTTAGTAATAACAGATTAGCAGGATCGAGGACGAGGTCGGCCATGACGCAATAGCGGGAAGTCGTCTTTGAGAGGATCATAGTCAAGGACGGGCGACTGGGATAAAGAAATAACGGAAGAATAGAAGTAGAAATAAATACAAGGAATATTCCTTTGGATATTCCTTATTTTGTACTTTTTAGATTTTCTTGGGAATATCCCTTATAAATAGGAAGAGATAAAGAATAAGAAGGGGATCTTCACTTTCTGAGAGAAAAATACAATGTAAAGGTTGACTTGAGAGAATATATGAAAAAGTGGTCTTGTTCATTGAATATATTATTCAAGCGCATGTTATTTGGCCTTTGTCCACAAGATCCAAAGATTCCATAACCATCCTCATTTCTCTTCTTTCCACGTTTCTGTCAGGGGAAGGAACCATCCAAATCATACAACAATTGGACGGTAGATTCCTCCTTATTATATTTATTGCCATTCTCTATATTTATTGCATATTTCTGTTATCATATTTACTAGCATTCATTGATTATAAATGGGCTAATTGACGCTATCAAACATCGTTCACCACACCAATTCCCTACCACATTTGATCTAGAATTAATTATTTTTAACTAAGATTCATCCTGTATCTCATCATTAATTAGTTTAACTAGAAAGTTTAACACTTTTTTGGTCAAACAATTTGGCACCGTCTGTGGGGAGTTTTTATAGTTAAAATTTTAGTTTCTTCTAGATCATAAAAAAGGGACAACCATCTTTTCCTCGTTTGCACGAACTAACAATGGCAGAAAAAGGAGATGAAAGACAGAAAGCAATAATGGGTATCACTACCAACATTTTAAACACCATCAACGAAGATGACAGAGGAGACGATGAGAATGTAACACCAAATGCTACACCCAAGCGAAATGATTCACCTCCCCCTCACGCAAGTGTAACCGCTTCACGCGAAAGGGGAGCTTCCACATCCACAGCCGAGGAAGCACCACCAACAGTGAAGAAATTATTGGAGGAGTGGCTGACGAGTACCCTAAATGACATACTCGACAAACCCGTTCAAAGGGCGAATGGAAATGCCGTGCCAACTGATACCACAACGACTACCGGTGAACAACCTGCTCCCCCAACAGTTAACACTCACACCGCAGTTGATGCAGGTAATGATGCACTGACAGCCATCTTAAAGAAAAAAATGGAAAATGAAAATAAAACACTCCGCAATTAGATGAGAGAACATCAAGAAAGGGTCGATAAGATACCGGGTGCCCCGAAACTGCTACCAAAATGGGATGTTGGCCGATTCGTTGAACAACCGTATAGCGAGGAGGCAACCCCACATACCATACCCAAGACCTTCAAAATGCCACCATATTTGAAGATATACGATGGCACCACAGACCCAGAAGGTCACATCATCCACTACGTCACAGCCTTAAAGGGCAACGACCTATCAAAGGAGCAAGTACCGTCAGTACTACTAAAAAAGTTTGGTGAAACCTTAACCGGAGGAGCCCTAACTTGGTACTCACAAATACCAGCACAGTCTATAATAACGTTCGAGGAAATGGCCGACAAGTTCGTCACCTCCCACTCCGGAGCTAAGAAAGCGGAGGCCAGGGTGAATGACATATTCGCCGTTAGGCAATCGCCTGGCGAGGGACTCAGGGACTTCCTCACTCGGTTTAACAGGGTGAGAATGAGCTTACCAAATGCATCGCAAGGGATGGCGGTAGCAGCCTTCCAAAAAGGGTTGAATAGGAATGGGTCGAGGGCGACCATGAAGTTGTTAAGCAGGCTCATGAAATACCCTCCTACCACTTGGGAAGAAATTCACAACGCCTACTGCGCCGAGGTGAGAGCAGACGATGACGACCTCAACGGTCCAACCCAATGTTTAACATCGATCCAAACACAGCCGAGGAAAGACCATCGTAATGACAGTCGAAGAGATCAGTAAGGCCCACGCCTCAACCGAGACAGGCATCAACCCTATGTCAAAATAGCCATTCCACCATCCCCTCGATATACGGAAGGGCCGTCCAGGCAGCACACAGGAACTCAGCGAAACGAAAGAGGTATGCCTCCATTCTTATTTGCTCACAATTTTTGTGTTTCTCCTTCAGAAATAGTGTACGCACTAGAGAATCTTGGCACAAAGGTGAAGTGGCCGCAAAAAATGAAGTCCGACCCAAGTAACCAAAAGTCGAACGTCCTTTGTGAATTTCACCAGGAGCGGGGTCACAAAACCGAGGACTGCATAGCCCTACGGCAAGAAGTAGTGAACATGCTGAACCAAGGGCACCTGAAGGAGCTGATGAGTGACCGAGGATGAGCTAATTTCGGTATCGAACGAGAACAACACCAAGGCCCTCCAAAGCCGCCCTCTCCTGCCCGCACCATTCAAATGATCATCGGTGGAGGCGATGAAGCAGCAATCAACCACATAAAGTTTACCACCACACACAAGCTAAAGCGGTCAATCACCCACGATCGGTATGATGACCTCAGAGAAAGTATCATCTTCGATAAGTCAGATACCAACGATTTGATTTTTCCTCACTTCGATGCTTTTGTCATTACTTTACATAGTTCAGATACTGATGTTAAAAGAATAATGGTAGATGACGGAAGCGGCGCGTGTATTATTCACCCTCGTGTGCTTGCCCAAATGCGACTCGAGGACAAGATAGTACCATGCTCTATAACACTAACAGGTTTTAACAATGCAGTCGAACGAACCTCAAGAGAAATAACGCTGCCCGTTCTGGCCGGGGGCGTCACCCTAGAAATGACGTTCCATGTCATGAACCAGGACACAACTACAACGCAATCATAGAACGACCATGGATACACTCCATGAGGGCTATCCCATCCAGTTTGTATCATGTAATCAAATTCCCTACCCGTAGGGGATATTCAGCATCTGAGGCGAACATCGCACAGCCCAAGAATGCTACCGCATTGCCCAAGATTGCACATTTACTCAACAGCTGAAAGGGACAAACTCGGAAGCATAGCAATTATCAAAGTCGGGGTCCGAACTCAACTATCAGAAAGACATTATCAAGGACCCCAACGTCGTGGAAGCCACGAGATCAACAATAGAAGATCTTGATCCCGTCCAACTAGGTAGCAACAACAGCAACAAAAAGGCTTATATAGGCCATAAGCTCTCCGAGCCAGGTAAATTTCATGAGTTTTTAATCAATAATGCCGATTTGTTTGCTTTTTCCCACGCAGATACGCCAGGTATTCCAAAAGACATTGCCACACAAAAGTTGAACGTCTATCCCTTCTACCCCCAAGTACGACAAGGAAGAAGAAAATTCAATGCCGCAATCAACGAGGCCGTCAGCGAGGAAGTGGATAAACTACTCGCTAACGGCTCCATCCGAGAATCAAAATACCCCCATTGGGTCGCCAATGTAGTTATGGTGAAAAAGAAAAATGGGAAATGGCAGATGTGCGTGGATTTCACCGACCTAAACAAGGCCTGCCCGAAAGACTCCTTTTCGTTGCCTTATATCGATCAACTCATCGACGCAACAACAGGACACGAGTGTTGAGCTTCTTGGATGCCTACTTAGGTTACAACCAAATCCTCATGGAGGAGGAGGACCAGGAAAAAACCACTTTCATCACCCATCAAGGAACGTATTGTTACAGAGTCATGCCATTTGGGTTGAAGAACGCAGGGGCGACCTATCAAAGGTTGGTCACCAAGATGTTCAAGGATCAACTCGGCAAAACAATGGAGGTTTACATCGATGATATGTTGGTCAAATCAAAAAAGAAGGAAGATCACATCGACAACCTGAAAGAGGCACTCGGTATACTAAGGCAGTACGACATGAAACTGAACCCCGAAAAATGCGCCTTCGGCGTAACTTCGGGCAAATTCCTCGGTTTTCTGGTATCACAAAGAGGCATCGAGGTCAACCCCGACCAAATTAAAGCCATTGAGGGAATACCTGAATTGTTAACCAGCAAGAAACAAGTGCAGAAGCTGACGAGCCGTATAACCGCCCTATCAAGGTTCATCTCACGATCCTCTGACAAATGCCACAAATTCTTTAACGTACTCAAAAAGGACAATGGGCTCCAATGGAATTCAGAATGCATCGAAGCCTTAAGAGAACTAAAGGCATACTTGTCCTCACCCCCGCTACTCGCCAAAACAGAACCTGGCGAGCGCCTCTTTGTATATCTGGCCGTATCAGAAGTCGCGGTAAGCACGGTGTTGGTCTGTGAACATAAAGGTACGTAATCTCCAATCTATTACATTAGCAAAACCCTGGTTGATGCCAAAACGAGGTACCCTCACCTCAAAAAATTGGCCTTAGCATTGGTTGTAGCTTCATGAAATTTAGACCCTATTTTCAATGCCACCTCATATCGGTGGTGACGACTTTCCCCCTACGAAGCATCCTACACAAACTCGAGCTGTTGGGGAGATTGACCAAGTGGGCATAGAATTGAGCGAGCACGATATAACATATCAGTCGCGAACAACGATAAAATCATAGGTGCTTGCCGACTTCGTCGCCGATTTTAGTGTCAAAATAATGTCCAAGGTCGAGCAGGAAACTTCTCGTACCTCCCCCCGGCTACCCGCCCTGTGGATCCTATACACCGATGGCGCATCCAACGCGTCAGGATCCGGACTGGGACTTGTACTCGAGGTCCCGACAGGCGAAGTTATCTGCCAATCCATACGGTGCCCCGATATGACTAACAACGAGGTCGAGTATGAGGCCGTAATTGCAGGACTTAAGCTAGCTCTCAAATATGGAGCACAACGAGTCGTCCTCAGATGCAATTCACAACTCGTTGTCAACCAAGTCACATGGACTTTCCAAATCAAAGAGCAGAGGCTACAAAAGTACCAGGCAGAGATTAATAAGCTGCTGCATGAATTCGATGAATGTCGACTGGACCAAATAACTCGAGCACAAAACATGTGATGTTCTACACGTCAATACCACACAAGAGGGGGGGGGGGGTGATTTGTGTGGTACCTAATTTTCTCACTAGAAGAACCTGGTTCTTCTAGATGTACTTACTATGACAGTTTGCGGAATTAAGAGTGCATAAAATAAAGAACACAAGGATTTTTACGTGTAAAACACCTGGCTCAAAAGGTGAAAAAACCACGACCTACTACTTAGTAGGATTTTCCCAAACTTACGCTAAAATCACTGAGCCAAAACAGCATTTACAAAACTCTTGTAAACCTAAGGATTAAACTCTAATCCCAGTGTGGCACACAGCCTCAACTGCTGCGACACTTTCAAGTTAACTCTAACTTGAATACTCAAAGTACCTAATACAATTGCTTCTATGAAAGCTGAAAGGTACAACTTTAAAACACCTACTACAATTGAACAAGAATAAAAGAAAGACACAATGGAATTGGTTCTTCTATTTTGTCCAAGTAGCTTCAAGAATGCACACTTGAATCTTACGTAAATTGCTTGCAAAAAGCCTTGCTATTTTGCTCTTCAATTTAGTTTCACTTCTGCGTTTGTGCGACCCTTTAATGTGAGAACATCCTGCAATTTATAGAGTTAGTAGATGAAGAAATAACTAGAGTTCTGATGCAACTCTTCCTTGGTGGAAGAGTTCTAGTTGATTTTAACTTCTAACTCCTTCCCTATCTTGAATTGTGTTCTCTTTGATTAAGGACTCCTTCTCCTTATCAATTATGCAACCTTTTCGATCAGGAGATATTAAATACACCAAGTTAAGCTTATCTCCTTCATGTGCAACCCACATGCTTGAATCTGCCCGTTTTTGTGAACCTGAGGGATGGACCACTGGATGGACCTGGTTCATGTCTGAGTTCCTTTGTCAGTCTTCAAAACTAACCTTTACTTGGGCCAACAAATTCCCCCTTTTTGATGATGACAAACACTGTGCTTTTCATACACTTAGGCCCTGGCAGAACTCAGCTCAAACATCAACACAATGTTAGAAACATTTTTCCTTTATATCACTTATCATCAAGGACCAGG
>NW_017671101.1:353684-357344 GCF_001879085.1 Nicotiana attenuata | reverse complement strand
GTGGAGACGTGCAACAATGCTGGGACTTATGGAGATTACCTCATCAAGCAATTTGTCCGCTCGCTAAAAGAAAATGCTTTTGACTGGTACACAGACCTCGAGGCTGGATCTATCGATAGTTGGGATCAGCTAGAGCAAGAATTCCTCAATCGCTTTTATAGTACGAGACGTACTGTGAGTATGATAGACCTTACAAATACTCGTCAACGAAAGGGGGAACCAGTTATCGACTTTATCAATCGTTGGAGGAATGCAAGCCTCAACTGCAAAGACATGCTTAGTGAAGCTTCAGGCATAGAGATGTGCATCCAAGGCATGCATTGGGGGATTGCGCTACATCTTGCAAGGTATCAAGCCTAGCACATTTGAAGAACTTGCAACTCGTGCCCATGACATGGAATTGAGCATGGCCTTCGCTGGAAATGAAAGGCTGCCCATCTATGATCCTCGCAAAGCAAATGACAAGCAAGAAGTCAGGAAGTGGGGCAAGTTCGTACCCAAGTCTGAAAGCAAAGAAGCTATGAATGTCAACACGTCACCTATGAAGTTCACGACGAAGGTGAGCAAGAAGCAGAGTATGAAATCCACTTCTTTTCATGATAAGCCAAGTGGAAAGTTGAGTTTAAAAGAAATGCAAGAGAAAGAGTACCCATTTCTAGATTCCGATGTGCCAGCTATCTTTGAAGAACTCCTTGAATTAAATCTCATTGAGCTTCCAGAGATGAAGCGTCCGAATGAAGCTGGGAAAACAAATGACCCAAACTACTGCAAATATCACCGACTTGTAAGCCACCCTCTGGAGAAGTGCTTTGTCTTCAAGGACAAAGTCATGGACTTGGCTCGCGAAAAGAAGATCGTGCTTGAAGATGAGAGAGCAAGCGCAAACCAAGTCTCTATCACCTTCGGCTCATTTAGTCCGGATGAATTATGCGGTGTTAAAGAAAGTAAAAATGAAGAATTACTGGAGAAAGACAAAGTTGAAGACGATCAACCTGATGATGATGAAGGTTGGACGTTGGTGACTCGTCGTAGGCGCCACAAAAGGAGCCCACGAAAAGAATCAGTGGAACAACCAACAAGGAAGATGATGGTAAAAAGACCAACGAAAAAGAATCCAGTTAGGCATTTGAAGAAAGCAAAAGTGGAGATGTACCACCCTCAAAAGCCACGAAATCCAGTGACCTTGGAGGAATTTTTACCAAGTTGGTTCTGCACGAAGATTTCCCATGAGGGCATTGATGCCTCTTGTTGCCACGCTGACAAAGGGGAAGAAAAGAGTGATGACCTACCATTGGAACTATCTTCGGAAAAGCCTATCGAGTCCACTCCTCAAGAAGTTAATGCTTGTGAGGAAAAGGTCACATTCACAAATGACGATCTTTTGCTAGGTAACACTCCTCATAACCGCCCATTGTACCTGGTTGGCTATATGCGCGATGAAAGGGTAAATCGGATTTTGGTTGATGGAGGATCCTCAGTGAACATTTTGCCAATCCACACTGTGAAAGAACTTGGTATTCCCATGAACGAACTCTCAGAAAGTCGTGTGATGATCCAAGGATTCAACCAAGGGGGGCAAAGAGCCATAGGCGCGATCAGGCTGGGAATCACTATTGAAGATATGCAATCAAGTGCATGGCTGCATGTGATCGACGCGAAGACTTCATACAATGTTTTGCTTGGGAGGCCTTGGATACATGAGAATAAAGTTGTTCCATCTACCTACCATCAATGTTTAAAATACTACGAGGGCGAATCATATAATATACAAACCAACATGCCAAAAGAGTTAACTCTTCCGATCAAACGAATTGAGGCAGTAAAGTCGTCCTCAATGCCGCTTGCAGGGTTGTAGCCCAAAATCGTTTGCAGAATGTGGCACTCCCTACAAAGCGAACAGATGAAGGTTTTGACCCTAACGCTTACAAGCTATTTTCAAAAGCTGGATATAATCCCAACGAGCCGTCAAAGTTAGGGAAGCTCCCATCAGAAGTTGCAACGAGGCAACCACGTGAAGGTCTGGGATACAAGCAACCATCACCAGTGCGGATCTCAATAAGAAGGATGAGTAGCAATTATATCAGTGTAGAAGATGAATCAGCTGCTTCTAACAAGCCTTCTGTCTTTGATCGGCTTGGAAAATCAACTGTGAGAACTTTTGTATTTGAGAGATTGGGTCCATTAAAGAAGGGGAATAAGTTCCAGAGAAATCATCGAAATACAAGAACACCTGCTTCACCCAAAATTCAGGAGATCTCTCAGGATTTCCAAAGTTTGGTTCCTTCCAGAATGAGGCGACAAACAAAACTAGTGGTTTCATGTGAAGGAGTACTGAAGGTAAAGCCATATACTGTGGTCTACACTAAGGAACGTGACAAAGATGAAGAAAGTGTAGGTTCTTCGTATCATGTCACTGTACAAGGCGAGAATGTTGTTTCGTCTTCGATGGAGGATAATGCGGAATTGGAGGATATTTCGCCATGTTATCACATATCCTTCAATGATGGGGACCCTCAAGAAGATGAAGAGGCAAAAGATGCTCCACCTGAACTTGAAGAAGGAGTGAAGACGACAGTTGATGCCTTAAAAGAAGTTAACCTTGGCACCGATGGAGGACCTACTCACCGCACTCCAACACAGGCAATTCCTTATTCACTCGTTTATGGAGTCGAAGCCGTCTTGCCACTTGAGCGTCAAATACCTTCGTTACGACTGGCTATTCAAGAAGGGATCACTGATGAAGAAAATGCTCGACTTCGGTTAGCAGAGTTGGAAGCTCTTGATGAAAAGAGATTGGAAGCTCAACAGAGTCTTGAATGTTATCAAGCTCGATTATCTCGCGCCTTCAATAAAAGAGTTCGTCCGAGATCCTTTCAAGTAGGAGATCAAGTCCTTGCCGTACGAAGACCCATAATTACTTCCCATAAACCTGTAGGGAAGTTCACTTCAAAATGGGATGGGCCATATGTCGTACAAGAAGCTTATTCAAGTGGGGCTTACAAGCTGGTTGATGCAGATGGTATGAGAATCGGCCCTATCAACGGCAAGTTTTTGAAGAAGTATTATCCATGAAGTTGCAAGTCATGACGCTCCTCGACGTACGAGCCTAAACTGCAAGTCATGACGCTCCTCGACGTACGAGCCTAAACTGCAAGTCATGACGCTCCTCGACGTATGAGCCTAAATTGCAAGTCATGACGCTCCTCGACGTACGAACCTAAACTGCAAGTCATGACGCTCCTCGACGCACAAGCATAAACTGCATGTTACTCCTGACCCGCAAGAGTATAAACTGTGCACGGCCCACAAAAAAAAAAGTCCGCTAGGTTGAAAACCTCGAAAGAGGCGGCTTAGGCAAAAGTTAGGACGCAAAAAAAAAATATCTCACCCATTTCGAACTACGGAATGACTTGATCCTCTTCACCGAGGTACGTAGGCAGCTTAGAGTTTCATTCTAAGTTCAGTCATATGAGTTAAAAAATACATATTACCCAAGGCCTTATTCAAAGGAAGTATGATGGAATATATTCACTTGATTGACACTTGAAAGTTAGGTGTACATGTATTCTTTTGTTGAAATCTCTGTCTTATCTTGATGGCCCAAAGGGGGCAAGCCCTCAACGTCAAATTGAGGTCTCTGATGGAATGATTGTAGTCTTT
>NW_017671101.1:341976-352169 GCF_001879085.1 Nicotiana attenuata | reverse complement strand
TTGAGAGTAATCTCTCCGATAGTCAGGCCACATTGAGAGTAATCTCTCCGATAGTCGGGTCGTTTTGAGAGTAATCTCTCTGATAGTCAGGCCACATTGAGAGTAATCTCTCTGATAGTCGGGCCGTTTTGAGAGTAATCTCTCCGATAGTCAAGCCACATTCTGTGGACATATAAGTCTTCCAATCTTAAGGTGGACATAGAAGTCCCTTTGCACCTTAAGTTGGCCTCTTCGCGGGTTTGTCCTTAAAAGGAACTATAACTTTCCAATCTTAAGGTGGACATATGAGTCCCTTTGCACCTTAAGTTGGGCTCGCCGATAGTCGAGCCACATTGAGAGTAATCTCTCCGATAGTCAGGCCACATTGAGAGTAATCTCTCCGATAGTCGGGCCGTTTTGAGAGTAATCTCTCTGATAGTCGGGACACATTGAGAGTAATCTCTCTGATAGTCGGGCCGTTTTGAGAGTAGTCTCTCCGATAGTCGAGCCACATTGAGAGTAATCTCTCCGATAGTCGGGCAAGGATGAGTACTCATCCCCTCACACCCCAAGATTGTCTTCTTCATGCATGGATCATCTCGTTGAACAAGAACATATCTTTCTCGCTTTACCTACAAAAAAAATGACAAAAGAAGAAAAGCACAAGAAAAGAAGAAGAAATTACCTTCTCGTCAATGCTTCCAAGTCGTCAAAAGTAGACTCAAGTGGCTTGCAAATACTGTGAATTGATACAAACACATGGGTTTTTATAGATCACGGAGAGAGGCGTTAATGATATGTAATTCGATGTGGGACTGCAGATTTAACCGAAGAATTTGATCTCCTAAGTGGAGTCAAATTTGATCCACAATTAGTTCTTGAGAAGGACTATTACTGTTTGACGTCAAAAAGGATATGCAAATCCTAATACTATGACAGTTAGGNGACGGTGTAATGGTCTTCGCTTCAGATAATAAATCTTTGGCATAAACGGTGTGATGTTCTTTGCCTAAGATAAAATAAATTTTTGGCTTAGACGGTTAACGGTTAATGAGTACTCATCCCCTCACACTCCAAGATTGTCTTCTTCATGCATGGATCATCTCGTTGAACAAGAACATATCTTTCTTGCTTGACCTACAAAAAAAAAATGACAAAAGAAGAAAAGCACAAGAAAAGAAGAAGAAATTACCTTCTCGTCAATGCTTCCAAGTCGTCAAAAGTAGACTCAAGTGGCTTGCAAATACTGTGAATTGATACAAACACATGACTCAAGTGGCGCGCCAAGTCAAACGGAAAAGCCAATCGGACAACTTAGCACTCGACAACTTTTCTTGTTTGACCTAGAAAAAAAGAGAGAAAAAAAAAACAAAGAAAACGCAGAAGTAAAGAAGTAAAATAATTTACCTTCTCGTGACGATTCACTTAGACAGGCTTGCAAGCTGCGACTGATGCCAATTGAAGGGAAGGCACGTCCCTATTTATAGATTCTCCAAAGATGCCAGTTGATGGGTTAATTGCGATGTGGGAGTGGAGATTTTCAGAGTCCAACTAGAACTCGTTATCCTACTTCGATTGAAAGGAAAAGAGCTAAGGCGGTGGCTTCTTCTGTTCCGACATGGACTTGGTTGTGGACTGTTCCGTATCAAAATAGAAGTAAACCAAAGTTATTTGGTTTAGAGACGGATTTGAGAATATTCAGCATCCAACTGTGTGGTAAAACAGTAGGCGTACATACTCATTATGAAGTAGTGCTTTCTTATATGACTTTCAAAGAATAAGGATTTATGACAGAGATTTCCAAATGCAAAAAGGTGGTCACGTGCTTTCATTCTTTCAGTAACCAAAAGTTAAAGTCATTGGCAAAATGCCAAAGTTTCTAGCTTACGTGGTCTACCCTTTGTCTTCATATGAAGATTAATTTCTATTTTAAGCAATTTCTAGCAACTGACAAGTTTGTCCATTACAAATAAATCGCCTAAGCTAATAAATTGGGGGTTCAAAATCATTCTATTTGTTGTCTTCGTAATACTTCAATCGTGACCGTCAAATCTTGAAGTAGGGGGCATTTGTAGACATATAAAATTTGTACAAATTAAATTCATAGATTAATTTGGACTTATTTTAAAGTCAAGATATATTGGTCCAAATAAATATATGGGCTAATATAATTGAATTAATTATATAAGTCCAATATATATGGATTAAATAAATAAGTCTTAATCTATTGGGCTAGCCCATTTAATTTGGCTAAAGTGATGAGCCCACTTTACTAAGCCCAAGATGTCATCTTCCTATAGGCCCAATTTGGTGCCACGTGTCAAATGACGTGGCGCGCCAAGTCAAACGGAAGAGCCAATAGGATCATGCCACATGTCAAAATGACTAGGCATGCCAAGTCACACTAAAAGGCCTATGAAATCGCGCCATGTGTACAAGTGACATGTTCTGGCCAATCAAATGCGGCCATGTCACACTTTAATTTGATTGATCGGAAAGAGTTTATTCTTATCACAACTCCTCCCTTCCACAACTATAAATAGGGGTCTTTATAACTCAGAAAGGAGACCAGAAGTTATAACAAGAAGCAAGAAAGAGCTCGTGGATCAAACACTGCAAATTCCTCTACAAGTTTCAAGCTTCAAGCAATCAAGTTCAAGTTCAAGAAATCAAGTTCAAGCTCAAGAACGAAGAACAAATTGAGGTCAAGTTCAAGCGATCAAGCTCAAGAACAAGATCATCGTTCGTGGCAACAAACATAGATTCAAGATCAAGCTCAAAGGCCCTTGAATTTATATTAGAAAGTAGAATCAGAGGAATCATAGAGATTGTACACTCAAATATTCAAAATCAAATACTACGATTGTTGCGATTTTTTCGGTCTTGATTTTATTTTCTCGTCCGCAATTTATTGTCTACGGTACCTTCTTTTCCCATTTTTGTGGCCTGAGTAATATCCTGTTTGACATAGTGGAACCATTAATAACAATTGTATATATTTCAAGTGATGAAACAACAAAATGTTAGACCAATACATTGATTTGTTCGAGATATTTAAAGCGATCGCTTATCCACGAACGTTGAAACCAATACTTTAAACACCTTGAACAGTAACCGCATGAATTTATTAAGTTTTGTGTCTAGAGGATGACAAAATACATGACTGAAGATCCGAGAGAAAGAATGGACTTTAAAAAAATAAGGTTAACAAATGACAAAATCTAAAGTGCCATGACAACTTAACTTAGCTTCATGCTTGATAAGAGATGCCAAATTACATTTTAAGATTCCAGTAAACTTGGATGAAGGCCAAACTTCATCATTAAGCAATTAGTTATTGAAAGAAGTGTCATAAAGCAATCACTACAAAATATACTGCTTCTCTTATGATTGTATTAATTGAAGGAGAAATATAATAAATTTGTCTTATCTATTAGTAAGAGCGTTTAATATTGTGTTTGGGCTAGTTTATGCAGCTTTTGGAAAAATTTGCAAAAATCGTTCTTTCCCAAAGATCCAAATGCCACCTGAATGTGCACACATAACCATAAAAAGTAAGGCAATGTAGATAAAAGTTTTCCTCTGCAATTTGAGTTTGAAGGCCTACTCTAAGCCTCAAGAAATGGAAAAGGTAAAAAACAACTTTTACATTGGGTTCATTCTAAGAGAAATTTTCATAAAACACTATCTTTTAGTAGTAATTAGCTATCTATAGATACCATTTGCTATATTACGGATTGTAGATACGCTTTCTGTTGTTTTAAGATGTATTAGATGTATTTAAGCTACTGTATTCATGAATACAGTAGCAAAAATAGGCGTGAATCAGGGAAGTCCAGCTAATCAGTTGTTTTATCCGAGTGTATTCGACTGTATTCATGGCGTGAAACATGGGATTACAGCTGAACGGATTATTGTATTCGACTGTATTTGACTGTATTCACGGCGTGAAACAGGGGATTACACTGTTTTTAAACGGAAAGTAAATCAATTAACATAATAGACTCCTATATAACTCAACAAACTCAATTATAACACACAAAATTTGTATTTCCAGTTATAGAAAAGATTCTCAACCGAAAAATACCCAAACACATATCAATCTTCAGAGAAATTATATAATACATCTGAATACATAAATTATATTAATTAAAAAAAACATATGAATACATTCATGGAGTATAACGAGACAGTGAATACAATGAAATACATAGAATACAGCGCGATACATTGAAATACAATGAAAAAAAGACAGTGAATACAATAAAATACATGGAATTCAGCGAGATACATTGAATTACAATGAAAAACTACAATGAATACAATGAAATACATGAAAATACATCGTGATACGTTGAAAATACATTGAAATATATTAACAGAAAATCAAATTGCTCAGCCCCAAACTCCGTCATCTTTGTTCAAGAACAAACCCTAATTTCCGGCGAATCCGCCGTCGAGCAAAAACCCTGAATCTCAATGAGCCGAAATTCGGATCTACATAGACAGCAACTTTTGAGAGAAGCTCGGTGACAAGATCTTTGAGATATATGTCTATATTAATTATCTGTTCTCTTTTGTTAAAACAAATTGAAAATTAAAACAATTTTGATGTGCAGAAAAATTCAAGGGTGAAAGATCTGCGTCGGTCAGGGAAATGCAGTTTGGGGAAAAGAAGATTAAAAGAAGAGGAAGAGATGGAGATATTGATGGGATTAATAGACTTAAAAGTGGTGTCAAGAGTATTGAGAATGAGTGAACTGAATGATGAACAGTTGCATTGGTGCGAAGACAAGATGAGCAAAGTTAGAGTTTCTGATGGAATTGAAAACGAGGATGAGAGACACGAAACGTGGGATTTCTCAGGGAATGGGGAAGAGAATGGCATGTATCAAAGTAGAGAGAGAAAGAAAATAGTGTAACTGAATAACGTATTTAGTGGCTTAGGGGTAGGAGGTAACCAAAATTAGATATTTTGCTATAAACATTAAAAGGTATCTATAGAATATAATTTTTTTAAATGGTATTTATTTAAAATAAATAATGTGTTAACCTTTGCTATAGAAGGTAAAAATTCCTTCATTCAACTATGTCCCAAAGATTATTTTTTGTAACACCAAGCATGCGGGAGAAATGAAATATTGTGTTCATTAACTTACAAGCTAGAAAGATAAGTTATAAGTTATTATTAAAACTATGTGTAAGATATAAAATAAAATATATTGGAAAGTTTTGAGTGTTATGAAACAATAAATACAGAAGAAGAGTATTGCAGAGAAAAGTAGAGAGAGAGAATTCTTATTGATTTGGGATGAATTACAATGGAATAGCATCCTCTATTTATAGGGAGAGGGTGACTTAGCCACCAAGTAATAAACCCTAGAATCTCCCTAATTATAGACATTCACCATAAATAAAATTCTATTTATAACACTCCCCCTTGAATGTCTATTCAACAGATAATGTGCCTCGTTAAAACCTTAACTAAAATAAAACCCAATGGGAAAAAAATTCTAGAGAAGGAAAAAGAGTACACATATCTAACAGTACGCCTTTTGGTTGCCTCGTTAAAAACCTTGCAAGGAAAACCCAATGGGACAAAACCTTGTAAGGGAAAAAGAGTACAACGCGTATTAACTCCCCCTCATGAGAGCATCACTTCACATCCTTAAGCATTTGCATTCCAATCTTGTGCACCATCTTCAAAAGATCTTTGGTAGATATTTGATAAACAAATCAGCCATATTAACTTGAATGAATATATTGCACCTTGAAATCATCATTCTTGATAGAGATGGATTGTCTTCATATGATCTTGTTGGAATCGTCAGTTCAATATCTTCACATAGAGGTGAAAGCTCTTTCTATCATTTTATCATGCGTATAGTTAGCAAGATATATTTGTGCACAAATTGCATTGAGGATGTAGTACTTCATGACCATGAATTCTATATGCTTTAAGCAATTTAAATCCTTCAAGGATTTTTAAGTCATATAAGCCATATAATAGACTTTAGATGCATATCAAGTTTTCATGTCATGGTAGACATATAAGATATCGAAAACTGATTGCACATACCATTGACTTATACTTTCAAGTGTTTGAACTACATGTTCAAAACTACATGTCTTTCATATGAAACCAAATTCTACTTGAATTGTTTCTTCAGACTTAAGATCCTCATATATATATATTTAGCGCTATCATAGATGTCGTCGACAAACATTTTATATCAGTTTCAATATTTTTTCATAAAGACATAACATAGAGATCTCTTCATTCATATTTTCAGGTACCTGAATCTCTCTTGAGATTTTATGAAGTGTTATGTCATGTGATCTTCTAGATCACTTGCCTCCTTTATTATGATCATTTTGATCATTTGCTCATCTTCTTTATCAAGAAGTTTATTTGAAACCGATTTGTCTATATGCTTTAAGCGTACTATAGACTTTGTCCTTCTAGGACTTATACTAATAGGAGCATTTACAATGAGAATATAGTTACTTTCTTTGGGTCAGCAAATACGTCTGGCATGCTTTGCAATAAATTGCACATGAATTATCCTTTTATGAACTTCAAGTTCATATTATCTTATTCGAGGATCTATATGAACAAATGATAATTCATTCCACGTAACTTTTTCTCAATTGTTGTATCTTGTCTCCCCCTCATGTTAGAAAAACTAACTTGTTTCCTCAACTTTGAGAACCCATCTTTGTGCGTTATGGTGTTAATCAAAATATACACCGCACATCAATAATATTAATATGGAATTATTTGGTTCCTGACCAAGAACCACTTGTGAGGGGAGAAAATAATATACTTTCGTATATAAAGTATATCAAACTGATATACAAAACTTTGTTCTCATAAGCAATTATTTAGCTATCAAGTGGAGGCACTCAATAAATCATTTTGCTAAACCAAGTGTGATGTAAACCAACTTATCAAGATAAACTATCTTGAATAGGAAATCTGGAAATTATGCTCGAAATTAAATTATTGAGCAAGTTACCTCGCACACACCGGCTAGGTTGCGGGTTAATAATAATTGCACATGTAACCATCTCATAGATGCATCTTATGTGGTATACATGGCGGGTGAATGGGCCCATATTCACCTTTTGATATTTCCAGCATTCATGGGATTCAATCCCAATTTTAGTTGGTCAATTAATTAATGAGAACAAGCATTATAAGAGAATTCGTAAAGAACTTTCTAGTTCTTTAATATTTACCCATGTGAATTCTCGTTTATTTTTGCACATCATGCTTAAATTAATATGGCTAAACCAATTATGCCAACTGAATAAATTATCAATATTGATAAACTTCAGATTTACACCATGACGTGTGCAATTATCAATAAACTCCAAGTTTATTATGATATAGGTTTTTATATCAATAAACATCCACTTCATTGTGGTATTCTTTTGTTTATGCGGTACAAATTGGAGAATAAAGCGGGTAGCTTTTCACATACATATTACCCCGCTACAAGTTGTAGTAATAGAAGATATTAAATCTTTCCTTTATTTATAGTCTCAATATAATCAACCGCTTTCGCGTATACTTTGGAAACTGAATAAGTTTCTTTGAGACTTACTACGACAATTTTATTTCTCCAAAATAGTAATAATCGGCTCTTCCAGAGCTCTCAATTAATTTGGTACTACCACATATTCATCAATATCAATATGGTAAATATCTCTTTTAAAGAGAAAGTTATACCATTATAGTTATGGTCAAAATTATATGCAAGTTCTGTTTCTTGCATTATCGCTGTCTTTTAATAATCACAATGCCAAAATATTTTGGCGTACAATAAGTACGTGATCAATGACCATTTATGCCATAATAATGACATTATCTTCTTATTTCCTCTCAAACCTCCTTCTAGAGGTGAGTGTGGTATATACCACTAGCACGCTCATATTCTTCCAAAAATGAATATGTATTCTTAAATCAGATGTTGTCACATTCACATCATGAATGGACCATAATCATCTGTATGTGCTTTATAAAATCTCATGTCAAATCGATGACAAATATTTTCACAAACTGGGAGATTATTTTGAGAATCCTTATTATTCTCATTATCACAATGATGACGATTATAATTTCGTCTATTGCTACGTCAACATCCATTGGTACATTCATAGTGATAGTTTTGTCTTCTTTCAGACTTATCACATACTGCTATCACATTCTCTTAAGGGAATGAGAATGGAGCAAATTCAATGGGACGAGTTTCCACTTTTTGTGCCCATAATCATACATGAATTTGATCATGGAAAGACATAGAAATTTTTACCACTTCAGGTGGTTATAATTTCTTACAAACTCCATTAGAGTTATAATCAAACTTTGTTTTCTTTGCTTGTATTTAAAATCAAAGTATAGAATAAAAGAGAAAAATACGGTAAAATACTTACCTTAAATTCAGAATTTAATCATGAAGGAAGTTCATGGAATAATTGACAATCATTATGCTCAATCCCAAAGCTTCTACTCAATTGGTTAGAGTCTCGTGCTGATAAAGTGTTATGAAACAATAAATGAAGAAGAAGAGTATTGCAGAGAAAAGTAGAGAGAGAGAATTCTTATTGATTTGGGATGAATTACAATGGAATAGAATCCTTTATTTATAGGGAGAGGGTGACTTAGCCACCAAGTAAAAAAACCTAGAATCTCCCTAAATATAGACATTCACCATAAATAAAATTCTATTTATAACATTGAGTATATTTTTAAAGCATTTATTTTTGTTTATAAAATAAAAATAAAAAGAGGAAACAAGATAAGTTTCGTCGCATATCCTCAAGACCACTGATAAATATATCGAAATAGTTAATTCTCACCCACTATATCTGCTCGGTGTTCTCTTGTAACACTATATGTTACTATGTTGTTTTATATTTCCCTTTGTATGGGTCAAAATCTGATACCACGATAATTAACGAGGCTAATCCCGTTTTAAGTTAATTCATGATTAATTAACGGCACGAACACTCAGGATTGACAACGTTCAACCCGCCTCTAGCTCGGTCGACAAGGCCCTGGCCTACGCGCCAATACAAAAGGCGAGATTTCAACGTGGTTACGGCCACTTATCGCCAACTCACGAAGCTCACAGCTATAAATACCAAGAGAGGAAACCCCCGAAAAGGGGGCTGCTCCTCGACCACTAGTGAGAGGAGAGAGAAACGAGAAAAGATACCCCTCTTGTGGGAAGAGAAAACACCATTGTAAGGCTCTGAACCTCTCCATGGAGAGGCAGACCAAACAAATATTATCAATAAAGATTTCTAATGTTTCTCCCCCTAATCGTGAGTTCTTATTTTCATGTATTTCAATTGGTCCAACAGATTATTACGATTTGCTATGATTATCCCGGGATTTATTTATATTGTTTTGTACTCGTAAGATGTGTAACATTTTTTGAGCCAACAATTTGGCGCCGTCTGTGGGGATTTCATAGCAAAATCGCGTAGTTCTTCCCTGGACCAAAAGAAAAGAAGCGCCAAACTCGAAAGGGAGCTCGAAGATCCCAAATCAAGATCTAAGTCCTCACTCTCTCTCCAACCTCAGATAGTGCAAGCAAGAAGAAGCAGTCCCCTCCTCTCCTAAGGGGAGGTCTCTGTAAGGCATGCGAGCTCCGGTCGGAAACTGGCACGGAGATATCTCGAGCCGAGATTCGCCTCAAGACAGCCTATATACCCTGGTTGGGAAGACAGTGGATAAGCCGCTCAAAGTATCGAATCCAAAACGAGTTCCAATACTCGATACCCACCATATGAGACTCGGGCTCTCTGCCTTCGTCATCAAGACCGACAAAATTCAACAGCAGTTGAACCGGGACTCAGGCTAAACGCCTTCACCAATGAGTTCAACTACGGTTGAACCGGGACTCAGGCTATGTGCCTTCGCCAAAAAGTTCAACTACGGTTGAACCAAGTCAGGCTATGCGCCTTCGCCAAAAAGTTCAACTACGGTTGAACCAACCAAAAAGTTCAACTACGGTTGAACCAAGACAAGCTATGCGCCTCCATTAGCAAATTCAACCACGGTTGAACCGGGACTCAGGCTATGTGCCTTCTGAACCGAAACTCAGAATCGAGGTGCAGGGTAAGTCGACCTAGATTCGACTAAGGTGAATAAACGACTCGACGACAGTCGAAGTCGCCTACATGGCTCATTAGCAAATTCA
>NW_017671101.1:334947-339585 GCF_001879085.1 Nicotiana attenuata | reverse complement strand
CGCCACCTCGGTCCTGCACCAGCGTCCAGCCTCTGGGGCGGGTGCCGCGCGCGGCATCAAAACCACGAGTCGATCAGGCCCACGAGCCGTTCTGACGCGCCCCCTCGATAGAGCAGCTTTTGGTTGCACGGACGCCAGCCTCCTACAAACTCTTGTGTATACATCACGTGGGCCTCGGCAAGACCTAAAGGTTCTCGGAGCTGGCTGGGAAGAAAGCGGCTTGATCCCGTAGCCGCTGATTCTCTTTTCCAAGGCCGGTGATTCGGTCCGCCATGACCTGGGCGTCCTGCTCGAAGCACACAATCCGCATCCTCGAGACGCCGCCTCTCTAAAGGCCGCGAGCATCCCTTTCCAACGCTGCCGTTGGGAATTCATGCACGCGGATAGCTTCCTTCAACGCCTTCCCCGGCCCTCGACGAGGCATCCCTCACTTGAAGCTTCAATGCCCGCGACTTCATCCTCTAACGCGGTTACCATTCCCGCTCCATGCCGCAGTGAACCTCCGCGCCTTCGCCTGGTCACGAAGCTCGCACTCAGCTGCACCGCCTCTTTACCGCCTCGAGCTCTCTCATCCTTTCGGCGGAGCTGCTCCTCGAGAGCACTCGTCCTGTCAAAGTGCTTGCCGCATATGAACCTTCCCGCCGTCGCCAGCTCTTCGACCAAGGCCCGGCTACGAGGATCGTTCCTCAGGCGCGTCCCGCAACTCTCGAACACTGAATGTCCCCGGTAGCTGGCGATACTTCTCCAGCCCCGCAAAAATATCCCCGAGTGCGAACCTTTGGCTCGACGGATGCTATCTCCACCTCCAACAGATAAGACTGCAAAGCAAAGACAACGATTAGAATAAAAGAATAAACCTAAGGCAAAGAAGAAGCGAACCGACGTAACAGTACATACCCTCAAGATCATCACGGCTACTTCATTCATCAGCCGACATCCGTAACGCCCCTCAGCGACGCATTCTCGGCCTCCGAGCACAGCAGCTCGAACTGCGGCAGCCGAGCTTTCCCCTTGGAGCAATAAGTTCAATTCCGTGGGAAACCTCTGGATAAAACCGAAGAGTGCCCCTCTGCGCGCACCGCTGCATTGGTCGGAGCCTTCCTGGAACATACGGACGTCGTCGGGGTCCAAGTCGGATTCAGACTCATCCTCCTCACCCACATTAGCAGCCGCTGAGGAACTACCTCCCGTCTCAGCGACTGGAACCACCAATTGAGCCGCCGAAGCGACGGTATCATCACGGCCTAAGCCAACCGGGGCAACCCCCATTGTTTGTCCGCCCTCAGGGGCAGGCACCGCAGCAGCACTCCTCCCCGCGTCCGCCGGCGGGGAGTCCAAATTAATTACCACAGGAGGAGCCGGCGCGAACGCGACCCTACGCCTTATCAACGGCCTCTCCTCCTCCCCATCTGATGACGACTCCGCTCTAGGGCGCACAACCCCCGATGGCCCCTCGTCCCGAAGTAGGGTCCGTGATGGAGAAGAAACCGCTGAAGACTCGACTGATGCCGCCCTCGGTGTTGAGCGCGACACTGGCGCTGCAGTAAGCCGAGCAACTGCACCAGGCCGACGGAAGGCCAACTGAGGGGCCCTGACGCGGCGCGCCCTCCCTAATCACAAGAAAACAAGGTTAATGAATAAAGCTGAAACAAAGCGGAACAGAAGAAGAGACCAATTTTTTACCTGCCACAGGCCTACGGCCATGCCTCTCCCAAAAAGACGCTCACGTACGTATCCCCCTCGTATGGGGGAGTACGGCCTCGACCCATTCGCGTATCCAAGGCAATGGGGGCGGCGGCGACCTGTCGGCTACAAAAAAGACACGAGTTAACGCTCATAAGCACATCATAAGAGGGGAATAGAGGAATTCAACCGCTAAAGAACTTACGTGCATGGTTCCAGGCCTCTGGGAACCCAGTAGCATCCGCCACCAGGTGTTGGGTCCTGATATAAAAGAAGTGCTCGAAAGGGCGGGGGTCGACCTCATCATCCAATCTCGTGACCAGGCCCCTCGACCCACGAGGGCACGCCCGAATCATAGTGCCGCGGACTCTCTGGGAGCGTAGAGACTCAGCACATGCTGCAGCGTGACCTCCCTACGGGCCAATTCCGCGTACTTGATGAACATCGCCAACAATTTGTAGAGGGAAGGAGTGAGCTGACCCGGGCACACCCCGTAATAACGGCAGAAATCCACCACCAGCATTGGGAGCGGGATCTTGAACCCCAACCTGAAAGGATAGGCGTAAAAGACGCAGTGCGGTCGATGTGGACCCTCTCCTCGCTTCGAGCGAGAACGATGTCTGCATGGGTAGGAACGACCCCATGTTCCCGCAATCGGGCCATCCTGATCTCCCCCATCAACGGGGCTTCATCCACCGGTTCCTCTCCATCGTCGACGGTGAAATCAATCGCCAGACCTCCGGGCCGAGGAACCACCTCGTCAACCGACGGAATTTCGCCGGACTCCATCTGTTCCGCACCTCCCATTGCCGGAGATGGCCCTTTAACTACCGGAAAATCTACCGGAGGAGCACCGTGGGAAGAACTGACTGCCATTGTTGATCTAATAAAGACAAATGGTGTCACAATCAAAGGAAAGAAAAGAGAAGATGAATTAGCGAAACGAAAAAGTTTCCTCAGAATCTCTCTCTCAGATGAACAATGAAGATATGAGAAATGAATGTCTCATCTCACCTTTATAGGCAACATGAATGGCTTTTGCGAAACCCAATAGCCATCATTAACTGCACGACCAACGGTTTAAAACGGTTCGGTTCTGTCGTAGCAAGCGTCATTATGACGAGCTCCATAAAGCGGCTTCTCAGCATACCGCCGTCAGAACAGTCGCTACGACCTGCGAAGAAACACTGAAAGAAAGTGTCGTACGCCGTTAAAATTTTGGACGACCAAATACGTACCCAGCGCATATTCATTCCCCACGGCCATCTCCAATATATGAAAGGCTACGGCCATCTTGATCTCCAATGAATGAAAGGCTACGACCATCTCCAATATGTGAAAGGCTACGGCCAACCTCAACATATGAAATGCTACGGCCATCTCTAATGTATGAAAGGCTCTCCAATGTACGAAAGGCTACGACCAGCTCCAACGTGTAAACGGCTAAGGCCACCGCTGCCAATAAATCGACTCCCTTATTTGAGTTGTTTTCAAATCACAATCGATGAAGTCCGCTCATCGAGCTCGGCCAAGGCCCGACCTCAATAAGCGGAGGGACTAACTGTATGGGTCAAAATCCGACCCCACGATAATTAACGGAGTTAATCTCGTCCTGAGCTAAGACATAATTAATGAAGTGGTATGGCCACTTATTCGTAATAGGACTCGACTCTTGTCCGATTTAATCTACGAGGGTACGGCCCAGTCATTCACCCATGGGGACGGAACTTCAGCATGGCCACGGTCATTTATCGCCAACACACAAAGCTCACATCTATAAATACTAAGAGCAGTAGCCCTAGAAGGGGGGAGGGGGCTTCTTGACCACTAGTGAGAAGAGAGAGAAACGAGAAAATATACCCCTCTTATGGGAAGAGCAAAACACCATTGTAAGGCTCTGAACCTCTTCATGGAGAGGCAGACCAAACAAATATTATCAATAAAGGTTTCTAATGCTTCTCCCCCTAATTCTGAGTTCTTATTTTAGTTTCTTTCATTTGGTCCAACGGATTATTACGATTTGCTATGATTATCCCGGGATTAATTTATATTGTTTAGTACTCGTAAGATGTGTAACATTTTTTGAGCAAACATGAAGGTTATTTGTCAAACCAAAGGATGGTGCCAAACAAACTACAAGGTCCACAAGTATTACATGGTCCATTCCAACTTCTCCATCCACCGTATGTAGCACACAGTTTTATTATTTAGCTCTTTACCTCAAAATGTCATATTTATAAGTTTGATTTAGAGCCTGTTTAGATGAGTTAATTGTAAATAAATAATAAACTTGAAATATTGAAACTGATTTTTCAAATAAGCATTTATGTATTTGGATAAAAATACTAAAATTAATAATAAATAGATGATGCATTTGGTAAAAGCTGATAAGCGGTTCTTTTTCTAAAATGATTAAAAGAACTTTAATTTTTTTTTTTTTTACAAAAGATTATAATCCAAAAAGTTTCTCTGTAAAGAAAAGAATGAATAATGAATGTGGAATGAAGTTAAAGGAAATTTGTTTTTTGGAAAATCATTTTGCAAATTTAAAAAATTATTATGGATAACTAGTAAAAGTCTTGTCAAACTAAAAGTGCTTATAAGCTAAAAAGTCATAAATTGCGGGTGGCCAACTTATCACTTATGACTGATTTTAAATTATAAATACTTGGTTTATAAGTTCTTTGGGTATTTACCAAACCCATAAATAAGCTAAAAGTTGCTTATAAACTTAGCCAAATGCCCTCTTAGTCTTTGAATCTCCCCCCCCCCAACCCCGAAAAAAAACTGAATGAATAAACACGGGAGCGACTAGTATACAATCTACTTATTACTTAATCTTCACAAATCACAAACAGAAATGAGGGTTATTTCAAAGGACAAACAATCAATTTCTTTTGAGGTCTCGACTTCGAGCCCCAGGGTATGAAGTCGCCTTTGTTAGGGAGCACTTTA
>NW_017671101.1:299812-334927 GCF_001879085.1 Nicotiana attenuata | reverse complement strand
GGATTTTTCGGCGCGAATTCGGATAAGTCGGGCCCCAATGTGGATACCGGATACCGGGTGACAAATAAAAAAAAAATTCTTTTGTGTTCCTTTACTTTAGGATAGGTTTTTTTTTTCCGATTATTTTCTTTCTTTTTGTTGTTGTTGTTGTGTCGTTAAAACTTCCCATGATATTTTTAATGTTGGGCCTCACGGGCTACAACTCCATGAGGCCAGTGGGCTGATTATGTCTTGGCTAAAACACTTCAATTCTAAAGGGACTGAATCATAGAAAACATTTTAGTCTAACTTTATCCAACTTGCGGGTTGGGTTGAACTGACCCACACACTTAAATCAATAGATAGATTGGTTGCAAATGATGAATGTGATGCATGCTTTTTCAAAACTACTATTCAACACCTAACAAGAATCAGTTCTGATCGCTGCCCATTACTGATGACTGAAGAGAATGACGTTGATAACTACATCAAGTACTTCAAGTTTTTGAAGTTCTGAGTGGATCAAGATGAATTTATTAATACTGTTCGTCAAAATTGGGAAACAGAGATATCTGGCACTATCTTCCGGGTGGTTCAACAGAAACTGAAAAAAACAAGCAAAACTTTAAGTGATTGGGCTAAAAATAAAGTTGTGATATTTTTGTCAAGACACAACATATTGAAATAATATTAACCAATGTGAGGAGGCTTACATAATTTCTTTCCACCATGATGATTGAATGGATCTCAACAAAGCTAACGCTGAATTGATGGTTCATCATAAATTGATTGAGGCTTTCTTGAAACAAAAGTCTAATCTGAAATGGCAACTAGAGGGTGATGAAAACACTAAGTATTTCCATAATGTTATCAGAGGCAAAAGGAAGTTACTAAACATTCATAGAATCAATGTGGATGGTCGGTGGTTAGAGGGGAGAGATGAAATTGATTCTGCTGCTATTAATTTCTATCAAGACCTATTTACAGGTGATAATCTGAATATTGATTCGTGTATTATGAGTTGCATCCCTAGATTTATTAGTGAAGAAGATAATATTATGCTTCTAGCGGAGCCAACTCATGAAGAGGTTAGAAATTCCATTTTTGATATCAATTCCAATAGTGCTACTGGTCCTGATGGTTTGACACACCATGACTTTTCAGCACGCCACTAAGTGGCATTCTGCATTTTCACCATGGAGATTGAATGACAATATTATTATTTCCTTTGAGATAAAGATGGAAAGATTGGTGTATAAAATTAGAGCAGTAAGTTCAATGATGCAAGAATTAGGCTTATGTCAGATCTTTGTTGTAGTGTGCCAAGGGGGACAACTGTAAAAGGGGAAAAAACTTGGAAGTGCTATATAACAATTTTCATGCATAAATAGTTTTAAGCTTTATTAACTGTATGTGCATGTACAATTTAAACCTGGATTCTGATCAATCATTGGGAGGGGATCTCCATGGAAACTCATGATAGGTGATACAAGATTGAAATATTATACTGTTTGCAATTTCTAAATGGCTGCTTCTAACCATCCTCCTTTTATTGTACTGACAGTCACTAGACAACACAAAGGCCTGCCCATTTTCTGTTCCAAAACCAATCTCGAAAGCTTAAAGATAAGCTAATATGATTAAATTAGCTAATTAATAAATTAAGGTGAAAATATATATTAATTAATTATGATTAAATAATAGAATGTATCATATATATATTTACCAAATGCATAAGTTTATAAACACTTGGCCTATAAGTTCTTTGGGTATTTACCAAGTGCATAAGTAAGCCATAAGGTGTTTATGAGCTTAGCCAGATGCCCTCTTAGTCTTTGAACCAAAAAAAAAGTGAATGAATAAACTCGGGTGCGACTAGTATACAATCTACTTGTTGATGAATTTTCTAACAGCATGCAGCTAAAGAGAAGAAATCCGAGATGAAGTATTGAGAGAAATTTCATAGAGAAGAGGAAAAATTCTGTTTTCTGTACAAAACATAATGAAGGAGAAGAAGCTACTACAGTGCAGTGCTTTTAACTGACTAACCGCCTAAGTAATGACAGCTGTACTCCACTAACTATCTCACTAACTATAGATAAGTTAACTAACTGCAATAAAGCTAACTAAGATTAACCTGCATCCTTTACACCCCCCTCAATCTAGGGCTGGGAAGAACATTGAGAAGTCCTAGCTTGGACATCAAATATGAATGCTGAAGTCGACCAAGTCCTTTCGTAAGAATATCAGCTTCCTGCTCTGCTGTAGCACAATAGAAAGTGGAGATGAGGCCTTGTTGAATCTTCTCACGGATGAAATGACAGTCAATGTCAATATGCTTTGTATGCTCATGAAAGACAGGATTGGCAGCAATAACAAGAGCTGATTTGCTATCACTGTAGATAGGCACAGGGGAATGATGTTGCACTCCTAGCTCCTTGAGTATACCAAGGATCCATATAACCTCTGCAACAGTGGAAGCTAGGCAGCAATATTCAGCTTCAGCTGAGCTTCTAGAAATAGTGGATTGTTTCTTAGACTTTCAAGATATCGGGGAAGTACCAAGCTTAACGAAGTAGCCTGTAACTGATTTGCGTGTATTGGGCATGCAGCATAGTCTGCATCACAAAATGCTGACAGTGATTCAGAACAATGAGTAGTCAAGATAACTCCCAAGCCAGGACTATTCTTGATATACCTGACTAAAGTGCAGCTTCCATATGAGAGACTTTAGGACTATGCATGAACTGACTTAAACTCTGAACAACAAAAGAAATATCTGGCCTTGTGATGGTCAAGTAAAGGTGACTTTTCCAAGAGCCTTTGATATGGTCCGGGATCAGTTAACAATATGTCATCAGATGATCCTGTATGAGTGTCAAATTTAGCAGTTGTAAGCTTCACATTAGGTTCTATAGGACATGATACAGACTTGGAACCTGAGAGCCCCAACTCAACTATGAACTCTAGAGCATATTTGCTTTGGTGCATTAATATACCATCATTGTTTCGTGCAAACTCTATGCCTAGGAAGTATTTAAGCTCTCCTAGATCCTTGATCTTAAATGAGGCTTGTAAGTCATCCTTGGTCTGTTGAATCATGACAATACTATCACTAGTGATAAGGAGATCGTCAACATATACTAGGACAACCACCATGTGATCTGCTGCTCTTTTGATGAACAAGGAATAATCCAAATGATTCTGCTGAAAACCAGCATCCATCAAAGCTGATGTTAGCTTTAGATTCCATTGTCTGGATTCCTGCTTAAGTCCATCGAGAGACTTAAGCAGTTTGCAAACTCTGAATCCATTTTTTGATCTATTGAAACCTTGAGGTATTTCCATATATACCTCCTCAGAAAGATCACCTTGCAAAAAGGCATTGTAAACATCCATTTGATGAATAGACCACTATCTTGAGGCTGCAATGGACAACACACTTCTAATAGTAAGGACAACACACTTCTAACAGTAACCATTTTCACCACAGGTGAAAAGGTTTCTTGATAGTCTAAACCTTCTCTCTGATTATGCCCTTTAGCTACCAAACGAGCTTTGAACCTTTCTACTTCTCCCGTTGCCTTATATTTGATTTTATAAACCCATTTCATCCTATTGCCTTCTGTCCTTGTGGCAAGGATACTAATTCCCAAGTCTTGTTATCCTCTAGTGCCTTAATTTCTGCCTGCATTGCCTCTACCCATCGCTTGTCCTTTACTTCCTCTGAATATGATGTAGGTTCCACCTCAATTGAAAAGTTAACCAAGTATCTTTGATACTTTTGAAAAATTGCTTCATATCCAATTACTTCTGAGATAGGGTATCTGCAGCAACTTGCAGAGTTTAGCCTGTCATTTCTAACATAATCTTTAAGCCATATTGGAGGCTTAGATACTCTAGCTGATTTTCTTGTTTCCTCAACATGAGGTGGAGCAGAAGAATTACCAGGACTATCGATATTGTTATGCTCAACAGAATGTGGAGTGTCCTGTTCATCTAAGGGAATAGGTGTCACAACAGGTGAACATGGCACATTGGTTACTTTAGGATGATTACCAGCAACAGAACTAACCACTCCATTTGGTTCCTCAGCAAAATCTTTTCTTGGCACTGGAGTCATATCCAAGAATAATGGTTCTGATGAGTCTTCTGCTGTATGAAAGGGAAATATATCTTCATAGAACTACATCTCTACTTATAAAGAACACTCTATTTTCCAAATCCAAAAGTCTCTAGCCTTTCAGATGTTGATCTTGCAAAAGGAGTACAGTGCGATAACAAGCGATTTGTGATCAATAAAAAGTACCACCGGATTCTGTACCCATCAGTCTTCAGCATATCCCAGGGGGACTGACCTCACAGCTCGAGGTGCAAATTTATCATGACCTGTCAAGTTAGTAGAAAAACACAGACATCCAATTACCTTTAGATGTTTCAGTAAAGATGGCTTACCCAGAAGCAATTCCTGTGGTGACTTATGTGCCAGAACAGAAGAAGGAATTCTATTGATGATGTACACAGCAGCATCAATGCAATGCCCCCAATATCTGACAGGTAAATGGCCTTGAAATCTGATTGCTCGAGTATGTGTCTATGTCTCCTTTTCACAACTCCATTCTGCTGGGGAGTATATGGACATGAGCTTTGATGGACAATCCCATGTATTTGAAATAAGTCACTACATGCACTGTTAAAAAACTGACTCCCATTGTGTGATCTAAACATCTTAGTTTGCTTCCCAAACTGTGTTTTGATCATAGTAATGAAGTTTTTGAGCAAGAAAGTAACATCAGATTTAAGTCTCACAAGAAACGCCCAAGTCCATCTGGCAAAATCATCAACTAATGTAAGAAAGTATTTCATACCATTGTGAGTAGCAATTTTATAAGGTCCCCACACATCCATATGAATCAAATCAAAACTATGTAAACTTATGCTAGTGCTAGTTGGAAAAGGTACTCTAGTTTGTCGAGCTAGGGGACAAACTTCACATTTAGACATTGAATCATTATCTAATGTACCACTACAGTGTTGTATACTAGGAATCCTTCTGAGAACTTGAACTGGAACATATCCTGTTCTCTTATGCCATATCTCCATGCTTGCTTTACTAGTTGCTGCAAAGGCTCTATTTATTGTCTTTCCTAATGCTGCTGATAGTATGTACATACCTTCCTCCTTTCTACCAATCTCCTTCACCCTCCCAGATAAGAGGTCCTGAAACACACAACATTTAGGAAAGAAAGTAACACTGCATTTAAGATCCTCTGTCACTTTAGAAACTGATATGAGATTGAACTTAAAGGCTGGTACACATAACACATCTTTCAGTACATCACCTCCAGTGAGCTGACACTCTCCCATATGAGAAATTGGTGCTGAATCTCCAGTAGGTAATTGCACTTGCCCTGAATTTCCAACTAAAGTTTCATTTTTCAGTAAACTTTTGTCACCAGTCATATGGTTAGTAGCACCAGTATCTAATATCCATTTGCAAAGTTCTATGTTTTCACATAATGCTATATTACCACAGAAACATTTACCTGCCATATTGGCACTTGCTCCGGCAGTAGAACCTTTATTCAGTAGTTGGAGCAACTGATTATACTGCTCCTTGATGTAGAATTGGGCTGGTTCAACACTGCTGCTTGGTTGATATGTGTTTGCAGTTGGTGAAATGTCATTCCTTGCTGTCCAGTTATGTCAATCATGACTGCATTTGCTTTTCTCTTCTGCTTGAAATCAGCTGGATGTAGAATGGGCAGTAAACAAAGCAGTAGGATCATTATGCCTAGCTTGTCCATAGGTACCACTAGTAATCAATTTTCTGCTTTCATCCTGAACCACCATAGCATAAGCCTTATCTATAGATGGTATGGCATCAATAGAATCTGGCTCCTTGCTTGCTCAAAGTTATCATTCAATCCCATCAAAAATTATAGCAGTCATTGATACTCCAATTAATCAACGTACTTAGTGGCTGATGGAGGAGGTGGCAGTAGCGAATCATATTCTGCCCAGAGATCTTTTAATTTGGTAAAATAAGTCGATATTGACGAAATCCCCTGTGTTAAAGTGAATATTTCCTTGTGCAAGTAATACAACCTCGATGCATTTACCTTGTCAAATTGCTCCTTGAAAGCAGCCCATACCTTCTGTGCATTCGAAGAAAACAGTAATCCTGTTACTAAATCTCTGCTCACATTGCTCATGAGTCATGCAGTCACAATTGCATTACACCGGTCCCATTGACTTCCCAAACTTGGACCAAAATTTTCCTTCGATGTTGATCCATCAACCAAACACAATTTGTTCTTATCTAATAGTGCTACCTTCATCGCACGGCAACAAAGAGAGTAATTTTCCATACCTATTAATATGAGTCCCACCGACATGGATCCTGGACCATCAGACGCATGCAAATAAAGAGGATGATTGTGATCTAAAACAATTGAACTAGTTACTACTCCGGTACTTGCATCAGCTCCAATATTCTCGTTAACAGTCGAATACTCAGGAATCGCTATTGCAAAATTGCAAAATTGGGGTTCAAAGCTTCTGAACTTGAGTAGATTCTCTCGAACTATCTTCAATTTCGCGAAGTAATTCCCTAGAATCTCTCGATTAACAACTCTGATACCATGATGAGTTTTCTAACAGCATGCAGCTTAAGAGAAGAAATCTGAGATGAAGAATTGAGAGAAATTTCATAGAGAAGAGGAAAATTATGTTTTCTGTACAAAGCATAATGAAGGAGAAGAAGCTACTACTGTGCAGTGCTTTTAACTAACTAACTGCCTAAGTAATGACAGTTGTACTCCACTAACTATCTCACTAACTATAGTTAAGTTAACTAACTGCACTTAAGCTAACCAAGAGCCCGTTTGGACATAAATTTTTTTTTTTCCTTTTTTCCAAAAAAAATTCACCTTTTTTCGAAATAAGCCTTTGTTCATAAAATTTTTAGTTTTCACTTGAAGATGCATTTTGGAAATTTTCGAAAATTTGAAAAACTACAAAAAGTTATTTTTCAAAATTTTCACTCAAATCACTCAAAAAACTTTAAAAATAACCCAAATTGAAATTTATGTCCAAACACAACTCCAAATTTCAAATAAAATTTTCACTTGAAAATTCTTTTCACCATTTTTTGGAATTTTACAATTCTTATGTCCAAACGCCTACTAAGATTAACCTACATCCTTTACACTTATTACTTTAATAACTGAACTTTCCATGATAATTTTTAATGTTAGGCCTCACGAGTCACGGGCCACAACTCCACGACGCCAGTGGGCTGATTAGGTCTTGGCAGAAAAACTTCAATTTTAAATGGACTAAATCACTTAAAACATGTTAGTCTAATTTTATCCAACTAGCTGGTTGGGTTGAGCTGACCCACACTTTTAAATACAATAAAAACTGATTCTGATCATATTGATTTCACTGTAGGAAAATAAAAAGAGGGCGGGAAGAAGTTGTTCGCCCATGAAGTTCGAACAATTGGTAATACAAAATTCGACTAAAACGCCGGAAACTTAAATGAGGGAAAGGAGAGCCAAACCCAAATTAAAAATTGTTCACCAATTGAGCATGTTAGACCTCCTCAGTAGGTGTTGCCCGAGTTTAGCCTAATCGGTAAGCTCCACGTCCTTCGGAGTTGCCGGGTCTAGAGTTTTGTGTACATCTTATGTATATATGTTATTGGTAGGTCGGGGCCCTGTTCCGATCACAGTACATCCATCAGTAGAGGCTTGTAAACATATCCTATTAGTTAGTGCAGTATGTTGGGCTTGTAGGCCTTGTATGTATATTTTGTTGGTTTGTTAGCTGTAGTAGTTATGACGGCCTTGTCGGTCCAACGTTATATTGATGTTTAGTCAGCGTTTGTTCCCGTTCAGTTTTATATTTTCCTTCGCAAATTTTCTTGCTATGCGGCCCCATGGCAAAAGTATGACGTTATATGTTCAGAGTCCCTTAGTCGCAAGTTGGTACGCAAGGTGAGATATTAAAATCCAACGATCATGGAGGTTAAGTTCCCTTCATAAACATATACTATAAAGTAACATAATAAAGCTCACTCTCCGAATAAAAGGTGATTCTATAACGTTTTTGGATGCAATAAAACATTCAAGTTTTATTTTATTGTAGATTAAGCAACTTGCAATTTTTTTCTCCCCTTGCATGCAATCCAGTTTTCATCAGCTACTAAGTATGATAAGGTGGAATACTTTGTTCATTTCTGAAAGAATTACTGGGATCCACCTTACTCTTTATTTTTGCCAATCTCTCAGAGTTGCCATTGAAATACTTTTCACCCCAGATTTTGGCCTTGGAATAGCTGTAGTCCTCTTGGTTTGTTCCAAAATCAAGGTCCCTGTAATTCAGATAAGCAGTTCTTAGAGATTTTGCAACATATGGCTCCATTTCCTTATAAAGTTTCCTCATCCATGCTATCTTCTGACATGATACAGTCTCACTATTATCACCCCAGTCGACCAAATACTGAATATTATACAAATTACCCTTTCTATGTGGTAATGGAATTTCAGTTTCTGAAATTTCATCTAATTTTCCACCTAATGGCTCCATTATCATCAGAGGTCTTTCTTCTTCCAGAAACAATTTTTCCACCATTTTCCAACCTTTTTCTGGAACTGGAGTCTTCACTGTTTGATCAAAAAAGTATTAAACCTTTTGATTAAATCAATCAATGATGAGAAGAGGATTAAATCTTAGTTAAGGATAATAAATCTAGATCAAATGATAGATAAAATAGAGAAAATGGAAGACGTTGTTTAATATGTTTGAGTCGATTAAATGCTCATAAATGCAGCAACATAAATATGCAATCAATATAAGTAAATGCTATAGGCGTAATCATTTGAAGTTGCTACCCAATTATTGTGATCTCTGGGAAAGCTTCTTTTCTTGGTAACATAGTAGAATGGCATAGGTGTTATTTTGAGCTTGTCGAAATGTTAACCCATCGTGGTTCGATCAAGGTCGAACTCTTTATCCTGGCGATGACCCTTGGCCGTAGGGGTGTTATTTCGAGCTTGTCAAAATTTCCACCCATCGTGGTTCGATCGAGGTCAAACTCTTTATCTTGGCGATGGCCCTTGGCCGTAGGGGTATTATTTCGAGTTTGTCGAAATGTTAACCCATCGTGGTTCGATCGAGGTCGAACTCTTTATTGCGAACGGTGATCAATGGAGAGAAATGTTGAGTAGAAAATGTTGCTTTATTTCATTTATTGAAGTATTGTACATGTCAGTTTCACATACATTGGAGAAGTTTCCTTGTATCTAGTCCCTTCGTCGCTCGGCCTAGAGATATCATCGGCAGGCGGGGCGATGAATTATACTTTGAACTTCGAGACGTCCCCCTCGTCGCCTCGTTAAAAACCTCCCTGAGAAAACCCAATTGGGACAAAACCCGGGTGAGGGAAAAATTGTACGATTTGGGTGGCGTCATTTTCAAAAGTGAAAGTATTTGAGATGGGAGACATTCCAATTGTTTTGTAGTAGTTTTCCCTCCATTGTTTCTAGTTGGAAAGCCCCTTTACTTGCTGCCGCTGTGATTTTATATGGCCCGTCCCAGTTGGTTCCCAGTTTTCCTTCTTTTGGATCTTTGGATGCTTGTGTTTTGGCCTTAAGGACGTAGTCCCCGACTTTGAGTGGTCTTACTTTGGCCTTCTTGTTGTAGTACCTTTCCGCTTGTTGTTTTTGGGCTACCATCCTTACATGAGCCATATCTCTCCATTCTTCCACTTCGTCCAGGTCTTGTATTCTGTTTTTATCGTTGTTTGGTCCACTTTCGTTGGAGTATCTCAGGCTGGGTTCTCCGACCTCAACAGGTATGACAGCTTCAGTTCCGTAGACTAACGAATATGGCGTTTCGCCTGTGCTGGTGTTTCGCGTGGTGTGGTAGGCCCATAATACTTCTGGTAGCATTTCCGGCCATAGCCCTTTGGCGTCTTCAAGTTTTTTCTTTAGTATATTTAATATTTTTTTGTTGGACGATTCTGCCTGACCGTTGCTAGCAGGATGGTATGGCGTGGAGAGTATCCGCTTGATGCGCCATTTTTCGAAAAACTCTATCGTCTTTTTTCCAACGAACTGAGGCCCATTGTCGCAGCTGATTTCTTTGGGGATGCCGAAGCGGCATATGATGTTAAAGCTTAAAGGAAGCGTGTCTTACCTTGACCTGTTGGTAGGGGTCCGACGATGTCCATTCCCCATTTGATGAACGACTATGGTGAAGTGACAAAGTGCAGGAGTTCGCCCGCTTGGTGTATCATTGGTGCGTACTTTGGGCATTGCTCACGTTTCTTGATGTAATCCGTTGCTTCCCTTTTCATAGCGGGCCAGTAGTATCCTGCCCGAATGAGGCATCTAACGAGGGCTCGATTGCCTGTATGGGCACCGCAGTGGCCCTCGTGTACTTCTTCGAGCACACGTCTTGTTTGATTTGGTCCAAGGCATTTGGCCAAAGGGCCGCCGAACGTCCATTTGTAAAGGTTGTGATTTAGGAGGCTGTACCTGACCGCCTGTATTTGAAGCTTTTTGGCTTCTTTTTTGTCTTGCGGTAGTGTTCCCTCCTGCAAATATGTTATGATGCGGTTGCGCCAGTCCCAAGTTAAATTTATAGAATTTTTCTCGACTTGGTCTATTGATGAGTGGAGGAGGGTGACCACGTTTTCCTTGGTGATATTTTTGGTTGCTGCCGCGAGTTTGGCGAGACCGTTTACTTCAATGTTTTGCGCCCGGGGTATCTGGTCGAGTCGGCATTCGTCGAATTCAGGTAGTAGCTTATGGATTTCCGTCTGGTATTTCTATAGCCTCTTCTCCTTTATTTGGAAAGTCCCAGTAACTTGGTTTACAACGAGTTGAGAGTCGCAGCGGAGGATGACCCGTTGTGCACCATACTTGAGGGCCAATTTCAGTCCTACAATTAAGGCCTCATACTCAGCCTCATTGTTAGTCATTTCGGGACACCGTATGGATTGGTGAATCACTTCGCCTGTTGGGACTTCAAGTACGAGTCCCAATCTAGATCTCGATGCATTAGATGCGCCGTCGGTGTAGAGGACCCAGAGGTCGCGTTGTCCAGGGGAGGTGCGAAGCGCTTCTTGCTCGACCTCGGGCAGTATTTCTGCACTGACGTCGGCGACGAAATCAGCGAGTACTTGCGACTTTATCGCAGTTCGCGGTTGATATGTTATATCGTGCTCGCTCAATTCTATGGCCCATTTGTCCAATCTACCAGACAATTCGGGTTTGTGCAGGATGCACTTGAGGGGAAAAGTTGTCACCACCTTTATGGGGTGACATTGGAAATATGGTTTAAGTTTCTGTGAAGCTATGACCAATGCTAGAGCCAAACTTTTGAGGTGGGGATACCTCGTTTCGGCATCAATTAAGGTTTTGTTGATATAGTAAATCAGAGATTCCGTACCTTTGTTTTTGCGAACCAAAACTGCGCTTACCGCGACTTCGGAGACGGCTAGGTAGACAAGGAGGCATTCGCCTGGATCTGCCTTGGCGAGTAATGGCGGCGAGGACAAGTATGTTTTCAGTTTTCTTAGGGCGTCGACACATTCCGAATTCCACTGGAGCCCGTTGTCTTTCTTTAGCACATTAAAAAATTTATGGCATCTATCCGATGACCGTTAAATGAACCTTGAAAGGGCTGCTATCCGACCCGTCAATTGTTGTACCTGCTTTTTGTTGGTTAACATTTCGGGTATTCCTTCGATGGCCATGATCTGGTCTGGATTGACCTCGATGCTAGTTTGTGATACCAGGAAACCTAGAAATTTGCCTGAGGTTACGCCGAAGGCGCATTTTTTGGGGTTTAGTTTCATGCCGTACCGCCTCAGAATGTCGAAGGATTCTTTCAGGTGATCGGTGTGGTCCTCTTTCCTTTTTGATTTAACCATCATGTCATTGATGTAGACTTCCATTGTTTTGCCAAGTTGATCTTTGAACATCTTGGTGACTAACCTTTGGTGTGTCGCCCCCGCATTTTTCAGCCCGAACGACATGACTCTGTAACATTCGTTCCTTGGTGAGTGATGAAAGTAGTTTTCTCTTGGTCCTCTTCCTCCATGAGGATTTGGTTGTAACCCGAGTAGGCATCCAAGAAGCTTAGCAACTCGTGTCCTGCTGTTGCGTCGATGAGTTGGTCGATGTGTGGCAATGAGAAGGAGTCCTTTGGGCATGCCTTGTTTAGGTCTGTGAAATCAACACACATCGGCCACTTCCCGTTTTTCTTCTTCACCATGACCACATTGGCAACCCACTGAGGATATTTTGACTTCCGGACGGAGCCATTGGTGAGCAGCTTATCAACTTCTTCGCTGACGGCCTCGTTGATTGCGGTATTCAACTTCCTCCTCATTTGCCGCACTGGCGGATAGAGGGGGTCAACATTCAGTTAGTGCGTGGCGATGTCTTTCGGTATGCCTGGCATATCTTAATGGGAGAAGGCAAACAAATCGGCACTGTCAGTTAAGAATTTATGAAACTTACCTGGTTCTGAGAGATTGTGCCCTATATAAGCCTTTTTTATATTGTCCTTGTCGTCTAGTTGGACGAGATCGAATCATTTATGGTTGTCTCGGAGGCTTCCATGATGTCGGGATCCTTGATTACGTCTATCTGTATGTCGAGTTTGGTTCCCGACATCGCTGATTGCTATGCTTCCGCGCTTGCTCCTTTTAGTTGTTGGGTGTGTGCGCAATCCTGGGCGATGCGATAACATTCTTGTGCGGTGCGTTTTCACCCCGGATGCTGGATACCCCCATGGAGTAGGAAACTTGATTACTTAATAGAGACTTGACGGGACTGCTCGCATGGCGTGTATCCATGGGCGCCCTATAGCGTTGTAGGCTGTATCTTGGTCCATGACGTGAAACGTTGTTTCCAGGGTGACTCCTCCGGCTATAACGGGTAGCACTATCTCTCCAGAAGTTCGCTTGACTGCATTATTAAAACATGTTAGTGTTATGCAACGCGGTATTATCTTATTTTCGAGTCTTATCTGTGCGAGGACTCGAGGATGGATAATACATGCGCCTATTCCGTCTTCCACCATTATCCTTTTTACGTCAGCATCTGCAATACGTAAAGTGATAACAAGAGCATCGTAGTGAGGGAAAGAGAAACCGTCAGTATCTGATTTATCGAAGATGATACTATCTTTGAGGTCATCATACCGTTCATGAGTGATCGACCGTTTGAGTTTGTGTGTGGTGGTGAACTTTACATGGTTGATGCTGTGTCATCGCCTCCGCTGATAATCATCTGTATGGTACGAGCGGGAGAGGGCGGTTTTGGAGGTTCCTGGGGTTGTTCGCGTCCGCGGGCAAAGTTAGCTCGTCCTCGGTCGCTCAGCAGTTCTTTTAGGTGTCCATGATTTAGCATTCTCACTACCTCCTGGCACAGACCTATGCAATCCTCGGTCTTATGACCCCTTTCCTGGTGGAATTCATAAAGAACGTTCGACTTCCGGGTGCTTGGGTCGGACTTCATCTTTTGCGGCCATTGTACCTTTGGGCCGAGCTTCTCTAGTGCGTACACTATTTCTGAAGGAGAAACCCAAAAATTGTGAGCAGATAAGAGCGGAGGCATACCTCTTTCGTTTCAGTGTGACGCGATATGTCGAGGAGGGGCATTTGTGTGCCGCAGAGGAGGTGGGATGGATGTCCTGATATAGGGCTGATGTCTTTCTCGGCCGAGACGGGGTCCCAACTGATCCCTTCGACCGTCATTGCGACGATCTTTCCTTGCTTCAGCTTGAACTGACGTCAGCCGTTGGATCGGGCCATTGAGGTCATCCTTGTCGGCCCTTACCTCAGCGGAATAGGCGTTGTGGATTTCTTCCCAAGTGGTGGGAGGGTATTTCATGAGCCTGCTTAACAGCTTTTTGGTCGCTCTCGACCCATTCCTGCTTAACCCGTTCTGGAAGGCTGCTACCGCCATCCCCTCTGACACATTCGGCAAGCTCATTCTCACCCTGTTAAACCGGGCCAGGAAGTCCCTGAGTCCCTCGCCTTGCGTCTGCCTAACGGCGAATATGTCGTTTACCCTGGCTTTTACCTTTTTAGCTCCTGCATGAGCGGTGATAAACTTGTCTGCCATTTCTTCGAACGTTGCTATTGACCGTGCTGGTAGTTGTGAGTACTAGGTTAGGGCTCCCCTGTTAGGGTTTTGACGAATTTTTTCAGTAGCACCGATGGTAGTTGCTCTTTTGAAAGATCGTTGCCTTTTACGGCTGTGACGTAGTGGATGATATGATCTTCTGGGTCTGTAGTATCGTCATATATTTTCAGGTATGGTGGCATTTTGAAGGTTTTTGGAATGGCGTGGGGGGCTGCTTCCTCGTTGTATGGTTGCTCGATGAACCGACCAACGTCTCGTTTTGGTAACAACTTTGGGGCGCCTGGTATTTTGTCGACCCTTTCTTGATGCTCCTTCATCTGGTCACAGAGTGCCTTATTCTCATTTTCCATTTCCTCCATTTTCTTTAGAATGGTTGCGAGTGCGTCATTACCTGCGTCAACAGTAGTATAAGTGTTACCTGTGCGGGGGGCATCTTGTTCGCCAGCGAATATCGTGACATCTATGTATGCAATGTCTCTATTCTCCCTTTGAGCGGGTTTATCAAGTATGTTGTTCAGAGTGTTTGTTAGCCACTCTTCCAGTAGTCTTTTTACAGCCGGTGGTGCCTCTCTTGTTGTAGATGTGGAGGCTTCTTTTTCGCGCAAAGCAGTTACACTTTCGTGCGGGGGAGCTGAAGTGTCTCTCCTAGGTGTAGCGTTTGGTATCACGTTTTCGTTGTCTTCCATGCCGTCTTCATTGATGGTGTTCAAGATGTTGGCTGTGACACCTGCTATTGCTTTTAACCTTGCATCTCCTTTTCCTACCATTGTTAGTTTATGCCAAGCTGGGAAGAGATGGCTATCCCTTTTTATGATCTAGATGAAATTAAAATCTCAACTAAAGAAAACCCACAGACGACGCCAAATTGTTTGATAAAAAAAGTATTAAACCTTTTGATTAAATCAATTAATGATGAGAAGAGGAGTAAACCTTAGTTAAGGATAATAAATCTAGATCAAATGATAGATAAAATAGACAAAAGGGAAGACGTTGGTTAATATGTTTGAGTCGATTAAATGCTCATAAATGCAGCAACATAAATATGCAATCAATTTAAGTAAATGCTATAGGTGTAATCATATGAAGTTGCTACCCAATTATTGAGATCTCTAGGAAAGCTTCTTTTCTTGGTAACATAGTAGAAAGAGAAGAGATATGAGATGATTGAGGAACCTTTGGACCTTGTCAATGTAAAACAATGAAGTATCTTTTTGTATTCAATGAATAAGGCCTTTCTAGTATATTCTCTCGGTTGAATCTGTTACAAAGTGTTCTTTTGTCTCTCTTGCCCGGATCCCCCTTTTCTTTACTAACCCTTCCTATTTATAAGGGACAATCTCCCAAGAAACCCTAAAAGTACAACATAAAGAATATACGAAAAGCATATTCTCACTGTCTCCTACTAAGTTTAAACTACCGTTGACATCTCGTCTCGACTGGCCGCTCTTGGTCGTCGTCCTTCATCACGACGACGATCAGATGTTGCGTCACGATAACCTCGTTCCTCGTCCTACTCGGTAACGGCCGTGGTTGCCAAATTTAGACCCATACATTCACAAAATCATATGTAGCTTTACAATAATTCTTTTGTGTTGGAATACTCTTTTCTAGCAAAACTTCAAGTGACTCATTTGTTCTCCTACCATAGAAATACAAGACTGATCCAATCCATGAAGATTCACGACATTCTTTTTTAATACAAGGCCTGTTACTACAGTCCACAACAGGCTCTTGAAAGCAATCTTTTTTCTCCAAATAAAATTCAGGGAACTTTTCTTTGAGCAATGGAATTAACTCATCAACTGGTCCAAGATATAATGCTTGAAAAAAGATTTCAACATATTTCTCATTCCCTGCTCCATCATTTTGTATAACTACTCTGACGAGCAAATCATCAGGTAATTCATGTCCGATTTTTCCCATTTTTTGGAGGAGATTTTGGTTACCCTTTAACCTCTTGTAACTGTGAAACTAGTAACCTTCTCTGGAACACGAACATGTTTGAGTTTCCATGCAAGAATAACACTAAAACTTGCTCCTCCACCTCCTCTTATTGCCCAAAATAAATCTTCTTTCCTTTTCTTCCTATCAAGGATTTTTCCACTGACATCCATTACACGGGTGTCGATAACATTATCTGCTGCTAAACCATATTTTCTCATCATAGTAACAATCCCTCCACCACTAATAATCCCTCTGGTGCCAATACTAAAACAGACAGCTCCTGCAAAACCATGCACTTTCCTTTTTTTGGCAATTGCATAGTAAAGTTGGCCAAGGGTTGCTCCTGCTTGTACCCAAAGTGTCTCTTCTTTTAAATCAATCTTGATATCATCAGGATTGATTAAATCAAGCATGACAAATGGGGTTTTATACCTAAAGGCGATACCTTCATAGTCATGGCCACCACTTTTTATTTTAATTTGCAACCCTAGTTTTTTACCAAAAAGAATAACAGGCTTGATTTCTGATTGTTTCCTAGGAGAGAGAATGAGGAGGGGATGTGAAGAATTCAGCCATCTGGGGTTCTTTTGAGCATATTCAAGGATAGATGAATAAGTTTGAGTGTTTGGGGTTCTTTTGAACATGTAAGCAAATCTGTACAGTGAAACACAAAAAAACAAATCATAAGGTGTGAAGTTTTTCAAATAGGAACATTTGAAACTTCATGTTGATGGTTAATATTGTTTTGCTTACCAATTTTGCTCATCTCTTTTTATGCTAGTGTACGTCTCTGGGTTTCTATGCACCATTATGTATAGGTATGAATGAAGAATCTAGTAATTCTCTTCCGGTGTTCCCCTTATGCAAGAAATTGCTTTTTGAATAGCACGCCATGCCTTGTGATATCTAATGTCAATTCTAAATTTCTTTTTCATTTCACTTTCTACAAAGGCTGGTGTAACCTCAATATTTTTATCTCGAACTTGTTCTAAAATTTGTTCACTTATAAATTTGATGTAGCACGCTTCTAATATGATTTTCTTGCATCAACCGAGCATTCATGGTTGTTATGATATTTTATCACCCTGAAAAGTGTGGAATTTTTTATTCTGGGACCAGGTACATCCCAACCACATTTCTCCACGATGCATTTCAGCTCGTATCTCTTTGAACATGATTTAACATCAGTGAATTCAACTTTTTGGTTTATCTCCAAGCTGCAGAAAAATTTAGTCATGTTTTTCTTGTTCTCAAAAATTGATCCTACTCTTACTTCGTCAGGCAATGCATCGTGCCTAAGTATTTTACATGGTGGAGATTCTTTCAGCTTTCTCCTTACTCTTTTTCTTGATTTCTTAGAAGCAGTAGAAGTATTAGCAATTTCTTCAATTGTATTTGATGTCATCGGTATAACTTCCGTATTTTTTTCATCTTCGTTGTTGCTTATTGTTGCAGAAGGTAACAAAAAACTTTGTTGGATTGTGTGTTGGTTGTCTATTTGCATTATTAGCTGTCCTTCTTCTTCTTGGTTGTCAACAAACTGGTATGAATTTATTGTAACGGCGGGTAATTGTTGCAGCATTCCATGTTCTAAAGCAGCCGTAATGTTAGAAGGTTGTTGCTCGTTGTCTACTTCTATTATTGGCTGTTCTAGTTCATGTTGATAATGAGCAAATTGTTCTGAATCTATTGTATATGCAAGAGATGGTTTGAATGCTGCAGATTCTGAAGCAGCTATACCGTCAGAAATGAGTTGTATTTTTTCGACGATAAAATGGCAATTCTTGTAGGCTGAATCAGTTGTTGGCAAATGTATACAGGTTCTGAGTTCTTCATCTGAAGTTACAAGCATCCCTTTGCTTGTATTTAGTTTAATATCAAACCATATCATTAGTGGATACTTGGTTGAATCAATATCTCTAACTTCACTAATTTTATTTTGGAAAGTATTGAATGATTCTTGTTTATTAAGCAGAATAAGTTTTGTATGATGATCCAAATATTTGAAATCAAAAGTCAACCTCCTACTGAAAGTAATAATAAAGAAAATCGAACTCATCCTGCAGAAGCATGTTTAGTGTCAAGTATTAGTAAGATGAAGAAAAGAATTTAAGTGTGAAGTTCATAAAAAATTAAATTCATTAGAAAATTGAATACTGCATGAGAAAAACTTAAGCACGTTTAAGCTGAAGTTTTAACAAATGTACTAGAATACTTCAGCTTAGTTATAGTGAAGTTTTCGAAAAAAAGCTCATGAAAAAGCTCTTTTGGTATGAACTTTTACCAAATGCACTAAATTTAACTTTAGCATGCAGGAGAAAATTACATAGTGCAGGAGCAAAACTTCAGCACGTTTTTCCTGAAATTTTTAAAAATGAACTAAACAACTTCAGCATTTTATGCTGAAGTTTCGGAAAAAGCTCATGACAAAACTATTGAATGCAGGAAAAAACTTCAGCATATTTTAGTGCTGAAGTCTTAGCAAATGAACGAAAAATTTTTAGCTTGTTTATACTGAAGTTTTCGAACAAAAGCTCATGAAAACGCTGTTTAATGCAAGACAAAATTTAAGCACGTTTTGGTATGAACTTTCAACAAATGAACTAAATTTAACTTCAGCATGTATTAAATAAAATTCACTAAAAAATTACATAGTGCAGGAGGAAAACTTCAGCACATTTGTCCTGAAGTTTTTACAAATGAACTAAACAACTTCAGCATTTTCTGCTGAAGTTTCGGAAAAAGCTCATGACAAAACTATTGAACGATGGACATAACTTCAACATATTTTGGTGCTGAAGTCTTAGCAAATGAACTAAAAACTTCAGCTTGTTTAGACTGCAAGACAAATACTTCAGCATTTTTGGTGTGAAGTTTTAGCAAATTAAGTAAAAACTCAGCTTGTTTAGCAAATAAACCAAAAACTTCAGCATATTATGTAGGACAAAACTTCAGCATATTTGAATTTTTAGCTTTGACGTTAAATTAGGTTTAACGTGAAGAATCTTCCGCTTGACTTTAGAATTCAACGTGAAACAACTTTAGAATGCAACTTCATCCGTTAGTGAAATCTTTCAGTGAAAACTTCATGTTTCATCCGTCAATTACGAAAATAATCATAGAAACATATATCGTGAAGATCAATCAGTTTCAAAACTAATTTGAATTCTGAAGATGAATTGCAATACTTACAATGTATTTAGTAATTTTGAATTTGGAATTTGGATCTGGTTCAAATTTCTGGTTTGCGAGAGGAGATCTGAGGAGAGACGGAGTGACGGAGGAGAACCGCAAAGTGATTTATGCGTGATGCATCTTTTATATGTTTTGTCAGGGGTATAATGGTCATATTATTACGGTTTTTTTATTAGCTGACTACCAAACCAATAATTTTTAAAAATACGGTACAAGTTAAAAGGTGACACAAATATAGGGTATGACTGCAAATAGCCCATAAGAACTGATTCTGATCATATTGATTTCACTGTAGGAAAATAAATAAAAGAAGAATTAACCTAAATAGCTGATCATACAACCGTTAAACTCAAAATTGCCGACGCGTGTATACTAAATGTATAATATATTTTATATATTTACAATCGTATATAATTAATGTATAATTTATGTATATAGGTTAGATATAATTAATGTATAATTTATTTATAGGTTAGATATAATTAATATATAATTTATGTATATAGGTTAGAAAAAGTAAACTGTGAATTGAGCTGGCTATTAGGGTAAGGATCCCAAAATAAAAGGAGGGCGGGAGCCGGGGAGAAGTTGTTCGCCCATAAAGTTCGAATAGTTGGTAATAAAAAAGTCGAAAAANCAAGAAGTGGAAGCTACAACAAACCAAGGGTTCCTAAAAAGAAACCGATGAGGGGTGTTACAAGTGTGGGAAGACTGATCACCACATCGAAAAATTGCCCTCAATGGGAAATGAATGGAAGAAGGAAAGAGCTGAACAAAGGAACAGGAAGAAGGAACAGGTTCATCCCAAGAAGAACAAAGGAGTTAACAAAGGACTATGGTTGCTGCTTGGGGTGAAAGCTCAGATGAGGACTCAGAGGGTGAAGATGGAGATGAACAAGCACTTATGGCAATTGGAGAATCTGATGAGGAATCTGAGGTAAGTATAATTCATCTCAATGACAAGATTAAGTTTTTGTCTAAAGAAAGTCTATCTGAATTACTTCTAGATTTCATTGATGAATTTGAGATTATAAACAATGAAAAGGAACAATTGTCTAAGGAATGTGTGATTCTGAAAGCTAAGTGCAAAAACCTGGAACTTAGGGCTAGTGAAAGTGATAGTAAAAATGCTGAGTTGAAGAGCAAGTTCATGAACTTGACACCACAGTCCTAGAGCTTAAATATGAAAATCTAAAATTGAAATTAGGAACTGGTAAAAAGAAATCTGATCACACACAACTCACTTTAGAAGAAAATGTAGGAAAAATGAAAGATGAGTTGTACAAAAGAGATGAGCAGATAAGAGTCCTTAAGGAGGATCTAAACAAGGTTAAGCACGAGTTAGATAGAACCTGTAAATGGAATAGGTCCTCCGATGCACTTTCATGGTTACATGAACACCACAGTAGCAATAAGAGAGGACTTGGCTACGGGACCCCTGCACCTAAGTGGGATCCCAAAAACAAGTACCTTACACTTCCTGAGAACAAAATTTGCACACACTGTGGTAAAACTGGTCACTATAAAAGTGAATGTATTGCAAAATAAAAGGCTAGTCAAAAGAATAAAGAATTTGTTCAAGGGAAAAATAGGCTGCCAGGTTGGGCTAAAAAGAATTTGATTCACCCTTTTGCCTATAGAAAGGACCCAAACTAGTTTGGGTTCCTAAGACTAACCCCTGATTTCCTTTCGCGGGTCCAAGTGAAGGGGAGCAGCCAAATATGGTACATGGATAGTGGCTGTTCAAAGCATACGACAGGAAGCAAGAACCAGTTCCTTTCACTTGAGGACCTCAAAGGAGGTAATGTCTCCTTTGGAAATGGGAAGAAAGGTAAGATCATTGGGGTTGGAAAGGTAGGTAAGACTGATTCTCACTCTATTGAGAATGTCTACTTGATAGATGGCCTAAAGTACAGTCTAATCAGTGTATCACAATTATGTGATAGAGGTAACTTGGTAGCATTCACCTCTACCAAATATTTTGTGATTAATCTTACCACTGACAAGATTGTTTTGCAGGAAAAAAGAGTAAACAATACATGCATTGTAGATTTGTCCACACTTTCAGAAAATGAACTCACTTGCTTAAGTGTGTTGGACAATGATCCCCTCCTTTGTCACAAGAGACTTGGACATGCAAGTCTGAGTCAACTCAACAAATTAGTCTCCAAGGACCTGGTGATAGGGCTGCCTAACATCAAGTTCAAGGAAGACAAAGTTTGTGAGGCTTGTGCAAGGGGGAAGCAGGTAAGATCCTCTTTTAAATGCAAGAAAGTGGTAAGCACCACCAGAACGATGGAACTGGTCCATATGGATCTCTGTGGTCCAATGAGAACATTAAGCAGAGGTGGTAAAAGATATGTGATGGTGCTTGTTGATGATTACTCTAGGTTTACTTGGACATTGTTTTTAACATCTAAAGATGAAGCATTTGACATGCTTACTTCTTTTGTTAGAAAAACTCAGAAACAACTAGGTAATCAACTTGCATCAATTAGGTTTGATCATGGAACTGAATTTGAAAATGCTAAGTTTGCTGAATTTTTGCATGCTACATCATAAATAGTTGCATGGCTAGACCTCTTGTTAAGAAGATTCCCTATGAGTCACTTAAAGGGAGAAAGATAAATATATCCCATCTTAGGGCATTTAGATGCAAGTGGTTTGTGCACAATAATGGCAAAGACTCCCTAGGTAAGTATGATCCCAGAAATGATGAGGGAGTATTCTTGGGATATTCTTGGCATAGTAAAGCTTATAAGATATACAGTAAAAGAACTATGTGTGTAGAAAAAATGTATATGTTATCTTTTTAAAACTAACATTCTTTCTGAGAGGCAGGAACAAGATAATAAAGAGATTGGGCTGATAAGAAATTTAAGTAGTGAAACCACATGCATCACAGGAAGGAACAGGTGATGGAACAGGTCCTTCCACCCAAGCAACATGATAGGGGGAACTGACTAGAGAGGAACTGATCCTCAAACCTCGAGGGAACCTGTCTATGAACCTATTCCTCAGTGATAGGTTACAAGTACTTTGGGCATAAGTACTTCACTTTATGTTTTGATGATCTAACAAACTTACCGTCCAGAACCAGATAAGGAACCTGTTACACATTTACAAGACCTTGAGATCACAAAGTTCCAGGTTGGGATCCAGCGTGAGATATAACTCAAATCTTCAGAATGGAAGGAACAACTGAGAGAACATATCCCTATCAGTTCCTGAGGAGACTGTATGAAGTCAACTCTCCAGCTGGAAAGTTGTTGCCTGCACAAGCTACTGTACAAGAACAGTGCAGCAGTCAACTTTTTGTGGAAGGCTTTTTACCTACCTTGCTTACATCATTGTAAGTGATGTCACACATGCATACATACAATCAAGTAAGTTAAAACAACTTACTTCATGAGAGAACCAGATAAAGGACCTGAAGCATGCCTGGTACAATCATTCAAGTTAATCGACTCAAGATAATCTGGGCAGTGTGCCTTTAGATTCACAAGAACCAGATTAGGGACCTGATCCCTTGGTGTTCCCCTGACAGAAGTATGAGTCAACTATACAGCTGGAAAGCAACTGCAGAAAGTGACTGCCTGCAACTGTACACGCGATAGTGCAGCAGACAGTGCAGCAGTCACTTCCCATTGGGAAGAGGCATGTACTAACCAAGATTAGACATCACCATTGTGAATTGACATCACCATGGTGATGTATTTTGTAGTATAACAACCTGGTGCAAGCCACAAGACTTTTCACTTGAGCATTTTTAGTGATATTCTCTCAAGTGCTAGAAATACCTCTCCCAAGAACAAACCTGCTGCAACCTCAAGGACCAAATCCAAGATTGAAGATATCTTAAATCCTTAGGTTTGTTGAGTCTTTGTTATTTGTTCTTCATTGTAACTCCTATCCTGCTTTCTTAGAAGCTTTGTTTTAGGAAACTCAAAATCATAAACTTTCTGAGTTTGTGTTGTGACTAGAGTTGGTCATAAGTTAAAGTCTTTGTAACTAGTGAGTGACAAAGTGGCTTGTGGTAAGTGTGTCACAAGTTAGTTGAGTTAAAGTCTTTGTAACTAGTGAGTGACAAAGTGGCTTGTGGTAAGTGTATCACAAGTTAGTTGAGTTAAAGTCTTTGTAACTAGTGAGTGACAAAGTGGCTTGTGGTAAGTGTATCACAAGTTAGTTGAGTTGAAATCTTTGTAATAGAGTTATTACAAAGTGGCTTGTAATAGTGTGTTTACAAGTTAGTGAAGTTGAAAGCTAGGTCGTGGTTTTTGTCCCCTTGAGTTGGGATTTTTCCACGTAAAAATCCTCTGTGTTCTTTATTTACTGCCGAGTTACTGTGGGAACAATTAGAGAACCTGATTCCCTATACTGGTTGGTTTTACAGTCAGTTGCTTACAGTGGGGAACTGATAGAGAATCTGGTTCTCTATATAGTCTGGTGGACGCTTAGTTCTATCAATTGGTATCAGAGCAGGTTCTTTCTAAAAGGTTAACACCTAGAAAGGATCTACATGGCTGCTCCACCAAATTACGAGGAAGGACAATCAACGTACATACCACCAAGATTCAACGGCCAATACTATGGTTGGTGGAAAATAAGAATGCGTGACTTCATTATGGCTGAGGACTCAGAGCTGTGGGATGTAATATGTGATGGACCTTTTGTTCCCATGAAAACTGTTAGTGAGGGAATAGTTACAGTCCCAAAAACAAGAAAAGAGTACAACGATGCTGATAGAAAGGCTATTTAGAAGAATTTTAGGGCAAAGAAGATTCTTGTTTGTGGCATCGGACCAGATGAGTACAACCGCATCTCAGCTTGTCAGTCTGCTAAGGAGATTTGGAAAGCTCTTCAAACTGCCCATGAGGGAACTACTCAGGTTAAGCAGTCCAAAATTGATATGCTTACTACTGAGTATGAGTTTTTTAAGATGAAGGAGGATGAGTCTATTTAAGATATGCACACACGTTTCACCTCCATTATCAATGAGCTTCACTCCCTTGGTGAAGTCATCCCAAGAAACAAGCTGGTCCAAAAAATACTTAATGTTTTACTAGGTTCTTGGGAAAGTAAAGTGAATGCTATTACTGAAGCCAAGGATTTGCAGAAGCTGACCATTGATGAACTCATTGGAAATCTCAAAACTTATGAGATGAAGAGAAAGAAGGATCTTGAAAGAAGAGAGCCCAAGAAGGAGAAGAACCTGGTTCTCAAGGCTGCCAAGAAAGACTCAAGTAGTGATGAATCCGACATGGAGTATCTCACTCGAAAATTCCAAAAGATGATTCAAAAAAATTGTGGGATTCCAAAGAAACGAAGTTCCAGCAGGAATTTCGAAGAAAATCATTGCTGCCATAAGTGTGGAAAGTTTGGACACTTCATTAAAGACTGTCCTCTTCATAAGCAGGATCATTACAAAATCAACACTAAAAAGGCCACTAAAAGGAACCAGGTCCTTGACAGAAAGTTCAAAAGAAGAGATGCTGCTGACAACATAGTGAAGCAAGCCCTGGTTGATTGGGGAAATTCCTCTAGTGAATCTGAAGGTGAAAATATGATGGTTGCTGATAATGGATCTTCAAAATATGAGTCAATCTTTGCACTCATGGCCAAATCTGATGATGATGAGGACAAGGAGGAAGATGAGGTAAGTTTTCTTGATATTCAAAGAAATTTGAAAACTTACTCTAAGAAAAAATTGATGTCCTTAGCAAATGTGTTGATTGATGCCTATTATAGCCTCATTAATGAGAAAAATTCTTTAATAGAAGAAATTGGTGGCATTGAACAAGAGAGGGATTAAATGGTAGTTTCCATTGTAGACTTAGAGGAAACTATTGAGAGTGAAGAAAGAAAAAGAGGTTTTAACTAAGAGTAATGCTAACATTGAGCATGAGGGAGATGAATTATTAGTGGTGGTTGTAAACTTAAAGGAAATAATTGGGGAACTTAAAATAAAAAGTAGGCCTGAGAACTCTCAAAAGGGAAAGGAAGTTGCAAGTGAGGCACACATTAAGCTTGAAAGTGAGTTAAATTCAGTGAAGTCTAGTCTGTGTGCTGAGCTTGAGAAAAACAAACAACTTCAGGAAGAACTGGGAAGAGTGAAAAGTGATCTTGAAAAATCATAAGTGGACCTGGTCCTCTGATGCTATCACTGCCTTGTACACAAACAATGGGGGAAACAGGCAGGGAATCGGGTTCCAAAGGGAAAAGACTCCCTACAACCCTTATAGCAAGTACGTTACTGTACCTGACAATTGGCTTTGCACTCACTGTGGCAACATTGGGCACTTTAAAGAAAATTCTAAGGCCAGAATTCAGTCTCAACAGAAAAATAAAGTTTTTTGCTGAAAAAGTAACTGCTGCTACGGAACCTGGTCCTTCACATGAAAAACGTATAATGCCTGCTTGGACCAAAAGAGCCCTCATTCACCCCTTTCCTTATTACAAGGGACCCAAACTCGTTTGGGTTCCTAAGTCTAACTCCTGATTTTCTTGTGCAGGGAACAGTGAAAGGGAGCAACCTACAATGGTACATGGATAGCGGCTGCTCAAAGCATATGACTGAAAGTACAAATTATTTCCTTTCACTTAAGGCCCTGCAAGGAGAGAGTGTACCCTTTGGAAATAGCTAAAAAGGGTACACTCTAGGAGTAAGAAGGATTGGAAAGTTACTCACTCACTCAATTGAGAACGTGTACTATGTCAATGGCCTGAAGTACAGTCTCTTGAGTGTTTCTCAGATATGTGACAAGAGAAATAAAGTGGAATTCTTGTCCAAGATATGCACAGCCACAAATCTTGTGACTGGTGAGGTGGTGCTTGTGGCCAAAAGATACAAGAATGTTTACGTTGCTGATTTTAAGTCCCTGCATAGTGGTGATCTAACATGCCTAAGTGTCATTGATGATGATGCTGAGCTATGGTGAAGATGACTGGGCATGTGAGTTTCTACTTGTTGAACAAGTTGGTTATGGAGGACCTGGTTCATGGGCTGAAGCAGTCAACACTGCTTGCTACTTGATTAACAAGTGCACGATCGGGTCCCTTCTCGAGAAGTCTCTTTATGAACTGCTCAATGGGAGAAAATCTGAGTTGACTTACCTGAGAGCCTTTGGATGCAAAATGTTTTGTTCTCAATAATGGTGGCAAAAGGATCACATAACAAAGCAGATGAAGAATTCACAAATGCTCCTGGTGAAGCTATAGATATTGCAAATGGAAATACTGATTTGATAAATCAAGTCAAGCAGAAGGATGAAGGAGATGCAGTAGAATCTCCAAAAGGCACAGAGGAACCTAGTCCCTTTATCACCTCGACTTTAGCTGAACATAGGGTTGTTGATGCAGCATTAGGTGCTCCTGATACAGAACAAAATAGTGGGAGTCATAATTCTGTTGATGTCAATGATGATTCACATATGGAAGAACCTGGTCCTTCAAATTCTGAAGTTCAAGTATCCAACTAGAAGCAAAAGAGTTCACATCCCTTCAAAATATCAAGCAACATCTTGAAGACTTTGGTGTATTTACAGCTTGAACCCGGTACAACACAAGAGGACAAAGCGCATTGATGTGCGACATCACTTTTTGAGGGATAATGTATAAAAGGCTCTGAGTTGTATGAAGTACTGGAAGACGGAGGACCAGGTAGTAGACATCTTCACCAAGGCGTTGAGCAGTGAACACTTTGAAAGAAATCATTTGGAGTTGGGGTTGATCAAGCTTAACAGAGGGACCTGGTCACTCGATGATTGGCTACGTTAAGAAGGAAAGGTACAATGCTAAAAAGTATTTTTCGGCGACATCTAACTCAAATCTATACTGTTACAGGTAAACACATATGGCAGTTTCAGGACAAAAACAAGTAAGAGTGACATTGCACTTCTAGAAGTCTTTGCTTAGATTTTAAAAAACAGTTAAGGAACCTGGTTCCTGCGACTCACGTTAGTGGTCTCTTCAATACTTATATTCCTTTTTAAGCTGCTGAAGTGTCATGTCATTAATTTATTTCCGCATTTCTCCTGCCTCTCTCCTAACTTTTGAAGTCCAAAATGTTAAACCTTTTCTGAACTGACCTGTTGCCCCAAAAGGGCACTTCTTTATCTCACTCCCAACTAAAACCGATTCTTATCTTTAAAACCAAAATCAAACCTGTCTCAAAAAGAATCCTTCTCTCCAAATATGCCAGAAGTGAACCCAACTCTATCACTTTCCAAAATCCTAACTCCAACTGAATCAAAACCCCAAGAAGTCTTTGGTAGATTTTGATGGAAGTTTAACTGAAAGGGAACTGGGTAGATCTAGTATTCTAGAGCGAGAGGCTGAAATTGTTGCTGGATTTATGGAAGTCTTGAAGGATGGAAAATTGGTAAATGTGCAAATTGAATGAGGGACCTGATCCCTCAAGTCCTTCTCAGGAAGTCAATTTTAATGAAGATCTTTTTCTTTTTGAGTAAGGATTGATGAAAAGTAGGTTGATTGATGATGAAGTGGTGTGACCTGCTGATGTGATTGTGGAAAAAAAAGAGATAAGAAAGTTGGCTGAGAAAGATGTAGCAGATGATAAGGGTAAACAAATTGAGAAGAAGAAGAGGTAGACACGGCTGCTCAGGGATAGAAAGGGTAGTATAAGTAAGGAACCCGGTTCCTTACAGAAGCAAAAGGTTGAGTCATCAGGTTTGGAGAGGTAGAAGACTCTGAAGTATCAAAGCTGCTAGGCAGAGTGTTGACTCTGATATTGCTGAAAAATGGAGGAACTTCTTGACATTGTTGAGTTTCAAAAATAGAGTCACCTCTTTATTCCTCCAAGTCCCAACGTTTATGAAGAAGAAGTAAAAAATTCTATGTTTTATGTGATACTTTGATGCTATATGTGCTTGGGATTGAGTTTGTTCTTGATGAGAAGAAGCTTGGGGAGATTCTTGGTGCTCTGATTGATGGTTCAGCCTACTCAGATAGGTTGAGAACCAGGTCCTTGTGGACCCTTGGCAGAATAGAATGCTAAGTTGAAGGATAAGAATGAAAGATTGAGGAAACAGGTGGAGGAACTGAGAGAGCAGATGATCATTGATCAAAGAAGAGTGAATGAACGAATGGACAAGCTCATCAAGGCCTTCGCCCCTTACTTTTCCTCCTGCCCAGTGATCCATGTCTTTCACTCCTTCTAAATTCCCTTGAATTCTTATCTTCTTTTGATTCCTATATTTGATGACATTGGTACGTAGTTGTTTAAATTGTCATATTATGTATTGTTGAAACTACTGTGCTTTTATTATAATTACTCTACTATGGGCAATCACTCTATTTTGTGCAATGACATTCACTTGTTGTTCTTGTTATTGTTTATGCTGTGTTGCCCAAGTGGCATGAGTTAATGTTGCTGAACTTCTTTTTGGCCGTGCTTCTTCTGTTATTCTTTTCGATGATACCAAAAGGGGGAAGTTATATGTCAACATGGGGGAGGAACATAATCGAATTGATATGTTGTGTTGTGCATGAAAGATAGCTCTGCTTCGCAGGGGGAGCATTGCTGATAATATGTTGATTAGACGTCTGATCCGCAGGGAAACATGTGTGGAATCTGGTTCTCAAGTGTTATATTAATTTTGGGTTTGTCATCATCAAAAAGGGGGAAATTGATAAGTTATGGTATTTTGAGTTTTGATGATTTGCCAAACAGTCTTGAGGAACCAATTGTGATCAGTTCCTTACGTTTGGTTCTTAGGAGGAATATGGCTGATTCATAGGGGGAACAATGTGGAGATCTGGTTCTCAAGGGGAATATCAATTCTAAGTTTGTCATCATCAAAAAGGGAGAAATTGATAGGTTACAAGTACTTTGGGCATAAGTACTTCACTTTATGTTTTGATGATCTAACAAACTTACCATCCAGAACCAGATAAGGAACCTGTTACACATTTACAAGACCTTGAGATCACAAAGTTCCAGGTTGGGATCCAGCGTGGGATATAACTCAACTCTTCAGAGTGGAAGGAACAGCTGAGGGAATAGGTCCCTATCAGTTCCTGAGGAGACTGTATGAAGTCAACTCTCCAGCTGGAAAGTTGCTGCCTGCACACGCTACTGTACAGGAACAGTGCAGCAATCAACTTTTTGTGGAAGGCTTTTTACCTACCTTGCTTACATCATTGTAAGTGATTTCACTCATGTATAAATACAATCAAGGAAGGTAAAACAACTTACTTCATGAGAGAACCGGATAAAGGACCTGAAGCATGCCTGGTACAATCATTCAAGTTAATCGACTCAAGATAATCTGGGCAGTGTGCCTTTAGATTCACAAGAACCAGATTAGGGACCTGATCCCTTGGTGTTCCCCTGACAGAAGTATGAGTAAACTATACAGCTGGAAAGCAACTGCAGAAAGTGACTGCCTGCAACTGTACACGCGACAGTGTAGCAGACAGTGCAGCAGTCACTTCCCATTGGGAAAAGGCATGTACTAACCAAGATTTGACATCACCATTGTGAATTAACATCACCATGGTGATGTATTTTGTAGTATAACAACCTGGTGCAAGGCGCAAGACTTTTCACTTGAGCATTTTTAGTGATATTCTCTCAAGTGCTAGAAACACCTCTCTCAAGAACAAAGCTACTGCAACCTCAAGGACCAGATCCAAGATTGAAGATATCTTAAGTCCTTAGGTTTGTTGAGTCTTTGTTATTTGTTCTTCATTGTAACTCCTATCCTGCTTTCTTAGAAGCTTTGTTTTAGGAAACTCAAAATCATAAACTTTCTGATTTTGTGTTGTGACTAGAGTTAGTCATAAGTTAAAGTCTTTGTAACTAGTGAGTGACAAAGTGGCTTGTGGTAAGTGTATCACAAGTTAGTTGAGTTAAAGTCTTTGTAACTAGTGAGTGACAAAGTGGCTTGTGGTAAGTGTATCACAAGTTAGTTGATTTAAAGTCTTTGTAACTAGTGAATGACAAAGTGGCTTGTGGTAAGTGTATCACAAGTTAGTTGAGTTGAAATCTTTGTAATAGAGTTACTACAAAGTGGCTTGTAATAGTGTGTTTACAAGTTAGTGAAGTTGAAAGCCTACAAGTGTAGGTCATGGTTTTTGTCCCCTTGAGTTGGGATTTTTCCACGTAAAAATCCTCTGTGTTCTTTATTTACTGCCGAGTTACTGTGGGAACAATTAGAGAACCTGATTCCCTATACTGGTTGGTTTTACAGTCAGTTGCTTACAGTGGGGAACTGATAGAGAATCTGGTTCTCTATACAGTCTGGTGGACGCTTAATTTCTATCACTTAGTAACAAAACCAGGAAGGAAAATCCAAAGAAGTCCCACTTGACTGCTGTCAAGAGAATATTGAGAAACTTGAAAGGCACCACTGACCTTTGCCTTTGGTATTCAAAAGGTAGTAATTTTAACCTAGTGGGATATGCTTACGCTGATTATGTAGGGCTCCTTGTGGATAGGAAGAGCACCTCAGGTATTGCAAACTTCCTTGGTTCATGTCTTGTATCATGGGCTACCAAAAAGCAAAATTCAATGGCCTTATCTACTGCTGAAGCGGAGTATGTTTCTGTTGCTTCATGTTGTGCTCAATTGCCGTGGATCAAACAGCAATTATTGAACTTTGGAATTGATGTTGGTTGCATCCCTTTTTTCTGTGATAACACTAATGCTATTAGCATGACTAAGAACCCGGTTCATCATAAGAGAACTAAGCACATAGATGTTAGACACCATTATTTGAGGGACAACTATGAGAAAGGACTGATTACTATAGAATTTTGTGCTAATGATAAACAAATTGCTGAAATTTTCACAAAAGCACTGAGTAAGGAGCACTTTGAAAGGAACATGTTAGAATTAGGGATGATTAAGATCATCTAATGGGACTAGTTCAGAATGCACAATAAAAAAAAATGATTTTTTTTTGGTTAAAAAGTTTGTAAATTATTTATAATTAGATTAAATCTTGCTCAGTCTCATACTTTCCCTAGTATACTCTTGTGCCATGTGTTAAAATGACTCAATAATCTCTAATGGTATTTTCTCTATTTTGAAAAATTTAGACTTACACAAGAGAATTATCAGTGAAGAACCTGGTTCATCAAGATAACACGGTATGTTTTCTACACTCTACATAATTTGAAATAACTATATTTGGATCATGAGCAGAGTCCTACCAAATACCAAAGTTCTTTTGAACTTATCCGTTACAAGTGAACCAATTACGTTCAAGACTCCTGACCGTATTAAACTTCCTAGATTCTTTTAAGTCTGCTACTCAGGGGGAAGAAAGTGGTTCTTCCGAAACTGAACAAGTATCTTCTGATTTTAAAGTTTCTCCAGAGACAATTTCTAAAGTTGTTGCAAATTTAGAGAATAGATTTGTATTGGTAGGATCTATAGTAGGTGTTGAGACTACAGAATCTGGAAAAGTTGGTGGTAAAAATAAAAAGGGAAACGAAAAAGAGAGCAAGGGTACTAGGAGTACTGTGAGGGGAAAGGGTACAAGAGTGGTTGATTCTTCACCCACTCCTGTTGGTCTAACAAAAGAAACTGGTGCAATGGTTGTATGGGGAGAGGAATTTACTGAAATAGAAGAGAGCGTGAGCAAAACAGGGGGAAGTGGGTCTGGCGAAGCTACCGAGGGGTTGGTTCAATTTGGGAAAAAATATAGATGAACCTGTTCCATCTAAACAGGAAACCCTCGCGGACCTACTGATAGGGTTATAAATGGCTTCAGGACTCATACCATTCCTTATGACTTTATTCTCACAACTGTACTTGCACATTTCAAGGTACCTATGAAGAAATGGGTGGTTAGTATATACAAGGATCATTTTGGGGTTAATACTCTGCTTGCTTGCGATTATGAAGTCAATGCCACTCCTAAAGAACCTGGTTCATCCAACAGGTACCAGTGAATAGCAAGGTCAGAGCCTTGGTGCAAGAACTGAGCTGGCGAGAGAAAAAGAGAAGAATGATGGCATTCTTCAAGATATGCTGAAACTCCTCCAAGTCAAACACCAAGCACCTAGTTCTTCCCAGCCTTAAGCCTCCCAGGCTAGTGTAGATCAACCAGTGACCCAGTTCTGGATCTTTTGTTGTTTTTGCTCATGTTTCCAATATTTTTATTTTTTCTTATGCTCTGTGGTAGATCTTATCAATCATCAATGAAATTCACTGTCTTTTGCTCTAACTGTTTGTTTATATTTCTTTGATGGTTAAAATTCTTAGCTTGATCTATGATGATTAATTCATGATTGCATTTAAAGTAACCTCAGTGGCCATGAGTAAGTTTTAAAATCTGGCTATCTCACATTTTATACAACTTTTCGATGATGCCAAAAGGGGGAAAAAGGTTGTACTTTACATTTTGAACAGCGATGTTTATAACCTAATGTACCTGGTCCTTGATGATAAGTGATAAAAAGGAAAAATGTTTCTAACATTGTGTTGATGTTGAGCTAAGTTGAAACAAGGCCTAAGCTTATGAAAAGCACAGAGTTTGTCATCATCAAAAAGGGGAAATTTATTGGCCCAAGTGAAGGTTAGTTTTGAAGATTGACAAAGGAAGCTCAGGCATGAACCAGGTCCATCCCTCAGGTGCACAAAAAAGGGCAGATTCGAGCATGTGGGATGCACGTGAAGGAGATAAGCTTAACTTGGTGTATTTAATATCTCCTGATCGAAAAGGTTGCATAATTGATAAGGAGAAGGACTCCTTACTCAAAGAGAACATTATCCAAGATAGGGAAGGGGTTAGAAGTTGAGATCAACTAGAACTGTTTCACCAAGGAAGAGTTGCATCAGAACTCTAGTTATTTCTTTATCTACTAACTCTATAAATTGCAGGATGTTCTCACATTACATGTGTTGCACAAAAACGCAGAAGTTAAACGTGAATTAAGAGCAAAATAGCAAGGTTTTTTGCAAGCAGTTCGTGTGTGATTCAAGTGTGCAAACCTGAAGCTACATGAACTAGATTGAAGAACCAGCTCCATAAAGAGTTTTATGTGTCTTTCTTTATTTCTAGTTCAATTGTAGTAGGTGTTTTTATATTGTACCTTTCAGCTTTATCTAGAAGCAATTGTACTAGGTANNGATTTTTGGTTATTTACTTTACTTCTCTTTTCTTTGTTTAATAGTTTTATATTTTTTTTTCATCATTCAAATATATATCTGAATGACGATTGTTGCAAGTTTTTGGATAGCTTGTAGAGAAGAAATTGCAGTAAAATATTTTGAAATCTAGCTTCTTTTTGAGCGGCCTTCAAGTGCATCAAGCACTCTAACTAGGTCAAACCTAGGTTTTTAGCATGTTATATATATCTACTCAAAGTGTAGTTATTAATTGGTACTCAAAAGGAAACTTTCCGTTTAATTATAAACATTGATGTGTCTTCTTTTGCACAACCACGTATGGAGATAGTACTTGACAATTGGAATTGAGACTAAGGAATCAGACATGAGATAAACTAGAAATAGTAAAATCACATGATCTGAAATTTGTAATTATCAGAATTGTAGTCATTAACTACCTTAGTGTACATGGGCACAAAGAATGTATGTATAATAATGTTATTGCAAGTTAATCTAAAAAATCCAACAAAAAACTATGATGTTGATTTTAGAAATGTATTCAATCGTAACTGAAAGAGGTTGGAATTTAGTTATATGGAAGATAGGTAATTGTAACTGAAAGAGAAATTTTGCTTATAAGGCGAATGAGTATAGTAGTAACACGTTATTATGCAACATCTTGTTAAGGACGACGGTGAAAACAAATTAACTTGTAGCAATTTTTTAAATTCATATTTTTCTTTATATATGCGTATTGTTAGGCTCTTCCAGCTTCTGCGTTTAGTTTAGTTAATCATTCTAAACATCAATTACTTCATTGTTCCAATAACAGTACAACAATATTAACATAACCTCTATAGTCCTTTTAAATATGGCAATATTTTCACTCTTATACTACTTAATTAAATAACTAATAAACTAGCCGGTCAACTAAAAAGAAAAAGAAAAAGAAAAAACAAAATCAAGTGAACCTATTCTGCCATATGATTGAACTGAAGCACAGTAGATTTCATGCAAGAAATCAATGTAAGAGAACATGAAGGAGCTTCTACAATAAGGCAGGGCAGCCTGAAGATCGAGCTCGGAATTATTGGAAGAATTCTTAACGTCGGAAGAACAAGTTCTTTCTTTGACCTTCCCACGAGCTTTAAAGCATCTCGCATTCATCAGGTTTTGGGGAAGAGCCGCACCCCAAGGGGCAGCTATTGATGCCCAATTTTTTCATATAATTTTAATATGCATAAATATTTTTAAAATAGCACATATAAGCATACACAAGGCTTTTATAATTTTTCTATATTTCTAAGGTTTTAAATTGATTTATTTCTTCCCCTTTTGCTCATAAAGTCCCCGATAATTACCCCTCAAATTATTGTTGTGATGATTTAGTCATTTAAATTCTATATTTATGCCAAAATATGGTTAAAATATTTTTGTGCATTTTTATAATTGCATTTTGTATTTTAAAACTAAATTGCGTATAATTGCAATATTAGCCCCATTAATGTATAATTACATTTATATGAGTAAAATTGATCTCATATATTTTTAAAATGTTAAATATATATTTTAAATCATTTTAGTACACAAAGTTGTTTTCCAGAAATTATTTATTATTTATTATAAATTATATGGGGGAAAATTGGCTATTTAAAATATAGCCAGATTTGCCTTTCAATTTCAGCCCAATTTAAACCCAACCCTGGCCCAATTTCTAACCAAACTACCCGACCCAGACCCTAAACC